>NC_050584.1:13772727-14074318 GCF_013368585.1 Megalops cyprinoides
ATGAGCGAACAGGCAGGACCACCGTCGAAGCAGGTCCAAACTGTAAAACAGGTTCAGGAATTCATCAAAGATGGAGATGATGTTGTCATTGTGGGCGTCTTCTCCACTGAGCAGGACGCTGCATTTGAAATCTATCAAGAAGCTTGTAAGTAAAATCTAAATTTAATTAGTTAATGCTAAAGTGATGGCCTTTATGTAACTGACTCATAGTTTCCTCTGGTCTCCAGGGTATAGACTGACATTTCGTTCTGCTGTTTATAAACATGTAAAGAAGCTAATTTGACTAATTGTGGTTTTCCTCTACTGTAAAGGTAACACCCTGAGGGATGACTACAAGTTCCTCCACACGTTCAATAATGCAGTTTCCAAGTTCCTCAACACTTCTCCTGGACAACTGGTTACGGTCCAGCCTGAGAAATTCCAGTCAAAATATGAAGCAAAGTCTCAATTCTTAACAATTGAAGTGAGTTTCACTAAAACCTAAGAACATGGACAGTTGAGAAGTCATTCAGTCTGTGCTGTTGGCCATCTCCTATAGGAATCAGTCATCAGGAAGTTTTTCTCTTCCTGCAGGACTCCACCACTGCTTCTGAAGTGCAAGAGTTCTTTAAAAAGCACGCTCTTCCATTGGTTGGACACAGGAAACAAAGTAACGATGCTAAACGTTACACTAAGAGACCCCTCGTTGTTGTGTATTATGGAGTTGACTTCAGCTTTGACTACAGAGTGGGTATGTGTTCATTTTCAAATTATAGAAGCAAAGTGGAGCATTTGTCACATCTTCTTGGATTTGATGTGTTGGTCAATTAAACTGTGAACACTGTTTAAAAATTGAACTGGATTTAATACAAGGTGACAAGTTGCTTGAAAAGGTGTCATTAGTAAAGTGCAGCCTAGGAACTGTTCAGCAGCCACTTGGAGGAGATGTGGCTACAACTTTACAGTTCATTGTCTTATCGAAAATATAACTGTCAAGAGCTAAACATTTATGTGTCTCCTAATTGCATCTGATTTGTATTCCAGCTACACAGTTTTGGAGGAACAAGGTGTTGGAAGTTGCTAAGGATTTCCCAGAGTACACTTTTGCCATTGCTGATGAGGAAGACTATGCTGATGAGTTAAAAGGCCTGGGTCTCAGTGAGAGTGGGGAGGAGGTTAATGTGGGAATTCTTGGAGAAGGAGGCAAGAAGTATGCCATGGAGCCAGAGGAATTCGACTCTGATGTGCTAAGGGAGTTTGTCATGGCCTTCAAAAAAGGTTAGTTATTTGTATATTCATTGAAATAGTATTCCAGGGGAACAATCATACCTATAACATTATACAGCATATTGATTCCAATACCCTTGAACTGAGGTTCATCATGAAATTCTGCACACAATGGCAACTGAAGAGTGTATTTATATTTTCACTGCATATAAAACTGTTGCTCATGTAATCTGCATAAGAGGTATACCACAAATTCTGGCACAGCACAGTACTGCTGTAAATGGTGCACCAACCAGGCATAGCCACAAGATTTACCTGACAAAGTAGTGCTCACGTGCCAAGATAGTGAATATGTCCATCATGCGCACAATATTTTGGTCTTGGAAACTTTGGCTAGCTGCTGGTTGTTTAAGTACTTACTGCACTTTCCTGCTGATTTGGGTAAACTTTGTAAGTAAATGGCATTACCTAGTATGCTTTTATTTTGTGGTCAGTACAGGGAAAGATTTTAATATTTGCACTGGGAAGGGCAGTTTACTAACATGTATAATTTAACATCTTTAAAGGAATTTGAAGTCTGACATGTAACAATGTGCTGAAGAGCACATGATCTCTGCTTTGCTGCTACACATTTGTGGTGTGCTATTTTGAAATGTGCCAGAATTTACACCATGACATAAAATATGGGAACAGAATTCATCAGCAACTCAGTTCTCAATTCTTCAAGGATATAATGGCCACTATCATTTTTGTTTTACAACAAATATTGTAGGTCAGATGTTACCACTTTGCTGTGAAAGTGAATCTTTCTCAGAACCTTTGTTGACCAAAGTATATCTATATTTATGTAACTGTTATTCTTCACTTGCACTTTTCATCCTACCACAGGCAAACTGAAACCAATTATAAAATCTCAACCCATCCCCAAGAATAACAAAGGTGCAGTCAAGGTCGTGGTCGGCAAGACCTTTGAGGAAATTGTCATGGATACAAAGAAGGATGTCCTCATAGAGTTCTATGCACCATGGTGTGGTCATTGTAAAAAGCTGGAGCCTGAGTACCTTGCTCTCGGGAAAAAGTACAAGCATGAGAAAAACCTGGTCATTACCAAGATGGATGCCACTGCAAATGATGTGCCTCACGACAGTTACAAAGTGGAGGGTTTCCCCACCATCTACTTCGCTCCCAGCAACAGCAAGCAGAATCCCATTAAATTTGAAGGCGGAAGCAGAGATGTGGAGGGTTTCAGCACATTCTTGGAAAAGCATGCAACAAAATTGTCACAAAAGAGGGATGAACTTTAATATTCCAAAACTGACTGAGAACTTTGAAGCAAAAACACGTGAATTCAGTAGTTATTGGAGTTTCTTTCATGAGCTGGTGGTGTTCTCACAGATGGATGTTGCCATTTGATTCTGTTAACTAATATTTATGAGATCAAGAAATTTCCTTTTCCAAAGCATGCACTGTATACCAGCTGAAGTATTTTCTTAAATCTTTTTAAATAAAAGATTAAAAAGGTTGTTTTATTGTTTGTTTAAGGGGAATAAGTTGTACAGAATCCAAGTTTCCTGTTTATTAGGAGGGCAGCCATTCCTCAAAACTGTGTACTGTATTCATGAAAGGGCTGAGAATGGGGTAATATGGGTTAAATATGCTTTGGTCTTTGCAGTAAATGCTCCATGAAATGGCTACATCCCCACTGGATGTTCTAGCCTAGACTGATAGCAGCTGTTTATTGTATTTTGTTGAATGATGAATGTCTGACATCTCAGTATCAGCTATATTAAAACAAACCAGAAAGAAAACAGCTTTGACCCATACACAAGGCGCATAGGGGTTTGACTTGGCATTTCACATGTCTGAGAATTCAAAGTGGATACATCTGCAATAAATTTGAACTAGCCCCCCATATGAATGGTCCAATAATTTTACTGAATGGGAAACTATGTACTGTATTTTCTTACAGCAACCATCACTGCAGCTATATTCAACAAAGTATTAAAGGCAACTATCTACTTTACAGGTAGATACAGGTGTTTAGTAAGACGTAACGATTGTAACCCAAAAACTTTCAATTCCTAAAACTGCTGTACTCTTGAGCAAAGTACTTGACATGGCTTGCTTCAGTTAATATCCAGCTACATTAATGGATGATATATAAACTGTTCAAGTTACTCTGCATAAGAGTGTCTGCTAAGCAAATGTAATGCAGTGAAAAACGTGGATAATTGGGAAGTTAAGCACATGGTATATTTAATGTGACTAATAAACTATAATTACGTTTTCTATTGACACATTTCTCTTGATACAGTAAAATGTATATTTTTCTTATTTGGACTTCAAGAACAGCAAGGAGAAATTTTCAACAAAGGCAAGCTGTATACTTTTTTTTGGGGGGGGGGGCGGGGGGGCTTGGCAATGGTAATAAATAATGAAACGATTTAATATTGACAGCATTTGATCATAAAATGTCATGTAATCACGAAGCAGCTCCTACCTATCTGTACAGATGCTGAGTTCTACACTATCAGCTGGGCCACGATGCACATGTGGTGATGTCAAATTTGGGTTTCTACACTGAGAATAGGACTAATAACCAAAAGGAATGACATCATACTTTATAGATATATCTGATGGTCATACAAAGGCAACAACCCTAAGGTGAAAAACAATTTACTAGCTTTTAAACTCTAGAGTCACTCCTGGCCACACTGTTTTGGCACATTGTTTACTTAGTGGAAGACAGCCATTTGCATTTGGATTGACAACAGGTGCCCTCATGTCCAAGGAAGAACAACATATTACCCCTGTGTGAGATGTGTGAGCAGTTTCCTTCCTGATGCTGGTCTTCTGTGCCACAATGGGGGTTACTGTAATGACAATGGTGATTTTAAAGATTTTAATATTAGAGAATAGAGAGTTGTCAGTGGAGCCTACCTTTTGAATCAGCATCAACAATAGCTGGGAAAATGCAGTAACTCAGTTGAGGGCTAGATAAATAACATTTTAACTCAGAAAAGACAGAGTAAAGATTGTACCACTGGAAAGAGGGAGATCAGAGAAAACCAGAACCTAAGCTTATAATATAGATCAGCGGGCTGTAGTAAGCTTGTACAACTCATTCATTAAATAGGGTGCCCACGCTCTGATCTGTGCGAAAATGAACGGTTTCAGTTGATAATCTGGAAACATTAAGCTCCCCGTGTGGTTAAAGGGGGAAGAGAAGTTCAAGAAAATTGACATATAGTCGCTTTGCTGATGACAATCAAAAAGCTTATGAAATGAACGGTTAGCATGATTAGCATTAGGCAGTAAAACAACGACATACTCGTTTTTACGTGAATGGGATGGCTGAGGGCCGTCTGACTGCCGGCTGTTGGACTCGCAATTGCAACTGAATTGCAACACGAGTGTAGCTGTTCTGGTACATTTTACCTGGAAAACAATCTTGCAACTGTGGTTATTTACTGAAAACCGATACTATAGCTTTCAAAAGGGCACTAATATTATGCTTATGATGTGAATGTACTATAATATACGGTTTACAGCATGTGCATACGTATAATTTGTATGTAAGCATGTACACATGTGCCTGTTTTAAAACTGATTGAAAATACACTTTGTTTTAGAAAACAAAAGGCCGGTCAAGGTCAGTAGTGGTAGAGGGGAGAGAAGAAACAAGGATTTCTGTAACTGACTGTAACAATCAATTGTGATTAACCACTACCTTCGGACCAACCAAGTACCATGTCCTCATCTGCTGTATATAACCCGTGCATGTACCCAACCATTGTACACTACGGTTAGTTTATTTTATCGGCTCTAACATAATGTTTAAAATAACATGTACACACGAGTCTAAACATTACTACCGATAAGAAAAGTAATTTACACGTTACTTTAACGTTTTAGCGCAGAGACAAATATTCAGTTTAACACCCGGAAAGGCGCTCGAAGTGCATGATGGGAAATATATTTGTTTAACCTCTATGAGCGCTTCATTTTAGAGTGGCAGACGCTTCTCGATAGCTGCAGTGGTCGGGTGTTCCATTCAAACTTAAATTGTAATGAGATTTATTTGTTTATATAACTGATGACAAGGTAACGATTACTACATGATGTGTGTTCGGTTTAACTGTTGAAACCATCTGGTATTGAGGATTTTTTTTTTTTTCGAAATCATTTCTCCAATTACTCCAGAAAGATAAAAGTGAACATTAAAAGACTAGTCAAATTGCGTAGTGAGCGGGAGGGGGAAACAAACAGGGAATTAAGTTAACTGACTGTGAGAAATATCAATTGCATGAACCCACTACAATCGGACCAGTCACTTCATATCGCCATATTGAGGTGTATATAAAGCATGATACTTCAGTAAATTTTACAATTACGGTTTGATTGCTTTGGTGCTCTTCTACTGATGCATACGTTAGATTACCGACAACAAATTGTATTGCAATAAACACCAGGTATGTGCGCTCACGTATTCCTCTATAATATTTATTCAGTTTAACTGTGGCTTCATATCAAGTGCATGATGGGAAAAACAATCTTAATAGCATGCAATTGGCCATTTGGTCTATAATATAACCTGCAACAACGTCTGCATGTTAACATATGGGCATATATTTATGTTTATAACTGTAAACTACACTTTGCACCAAACATAGTAATGAATCACATTTTCTAATCAACAACAATCGTTAGCCAGCTGACATTAAGTTTAATATTAAGACTGTAATAATTTAATTCTCAAGAATACCAAATAAAACGACGGCGTATATTTCAAGACAATTTAAATTTCATTATTCTAAGTACATCTAATTAAAACTAAAATGTAAAACGTAAACACCTTCTATTATTAACCTCTATAACATTACAAAAACATTCGTTCATTTGACAAGAGAAGTCACTACCATTACAAATATGAACATCGATTTTAGTCTTTGTAAAAAATCTTTGTCACTGTAAATGCAACAATAAACAGAACCTATATGTGAATGTATTTGTGTTTTTTTATGAACACATAAACAGACAAGTTATGCAAACACTAAATACAATTTTTATTCAACTGATATTCCCATATATAGTTTGGTTAAATCTGACTACTCTGCTTGTGGAGCAACGGCAGGTGTATGTGTGGTAGAAGCGACTGTTAGCAGCCTTTACCTTCTAACTTTTTAAATTATCTTTTATCTTACTTGTGCCTATGAATTAAGTTCTTAATGAACGCGTCATACGTTGAATTTGAGTCTTCTTTTAACATATTTTATAAGAGTTCCAATGTGATCGGCAATGATTTATCGAGTATTTCCTTACTTGAACATTTGACGTGTTTCTTCTTAATGATGGAGAACACCTCCACGTGTTGGCATTTGTGCAGTTTGACTGAACAAGCCCTACACTTGTCTGCTTTGGGAAGGAGTCTACAAAACCAGAGCGCTTCCAGTTCAGAAAGTTGCACAAACACTGTAATTATAAACGTATATAATCAAATGGTATAACTCCTTGATAAAACAGAGATAAAGACTACCAGACTACCAGACAAACATCCTTTGTATACAAAAATACCTGAGCTAAATTACCTCACTCACATATATTTGTTGTGTTGGCTCGCTAAAATGGAAAAAAAAAACATGGGTTCTTGTCATTATGAAAATACGAAATTTAACTGAACATTTTCCGTAACGTTAGTAACTAAACTGTCAGCTTCACCTAAACAAACACCTTTCTCGATATCATTCGTTACGCAGTGTTGTTCAATCAGTGTTTCAGCTGATCGTTCGTTTCGATCCAATTTTGAATGGGGGACGAAAGAACGTGTCTAACTTAGCTTGTTGATTCTTCAAACGAGGTTGAGCGGAGACTTAAATTCCAGGGTCGTATTTGATGTGTATAAGCAGACACTTCATTTTGACGACAGCTTGTGTCCCAACAGTAGTACAACTAGCTGAGCATGTGCCTCTCTAAAATGGGAGGGATCTAGTTTATGAACTGGTTGACCTCAAAAGTACACGCAGCCCCCCCTCAGTATGCAGGAAGTGAATGTAGACATCGAGATTTGCATTTATTTCAGTAAGCAAAATCTGACTATTACTTAAATATACGAAACGAACTACTACAGTTTGGCTACATATTGTAAATGTTTTGTATATAACCAGCAAATCCACACTAGTCGTATAAAACTGAGTAAATATCACATGGAATTTGGCCAACTAGCCAATACACCAAACTAATAATAACATGGGATGTTGCGGCTATCCTACCTGACGGGAAAATACAAATACTCGACCTCGGATGTCATTTATTTACGACTAACGACAATTATCACTTATTTCAATACGGCTAGTACGATATCAGCAGCTAGCAATTCAAGAACAAAGAGAACTTCTCCACATGTCCCTCACTCCTGGGCCTCCTGCGCGGAGCTGCCGTTGGTTGGACAGTTCCCCGGTAGAAGCCAACCTGTCGGATTGCACGACACTGGCAACCCTGAATATCGGCCTCTGTGATTGGGCTATGTGTTTGGCGCTCGTTGGGTCTGCAGTCTCTCAGAAGTCGGAGGCGGATATTGGGTGAGGTAAAGGGAGATAGAAGGAGCGAAAAGAGTTGCTGAAGCGGAAATATTAAGAAAGAGAGAATACGTATTGCTTCGAGCGTTACCGATACACGTCTGATTGTATTGTACATATATTTCTGACCGCAAAGCAGTCTCTATTTAGAGGCGAGACCGAGTGGCTAAGTAGCTGGCGCCCGGCTTTGTACTTGGAGCTGAGTTCGCCGGTATTGTAATTGCAGCCGCGCGGAGAGGTGAAAAGCCCCCCGCCCTCCTTCACAAATCCCGAGCTGCGGGAGGTTCGCTCACTGACTGACTGATTGATGCCAATTCATTCCGGTGGATGTGGACAAAACTCATCGTACAGGTAGGACACGTGAAAGGGCAGCGTTGATCGGCAACGGCATGACGAGAACCGATCGGTTCCTTTCTTTTCGCTCATCGGAAGACAGCTAGTGAGACATTTGGACACCCGGGTAATACCTCGTTACTACAGCTAAGCCCAGAGCAGAGGAGACTGTAAAATAGATGGCTAATTTTAGCAGTGTTATTGTCTCGAGGAACTGGGTGAGGTTAGCTAGGTAACGCAAGAGAGCTACAGGTAATTAACGAATTAACAACCTTGTTAAGATTTGTAAACCAGCGTTTGGCTAGATCGCTACGTAACTAGTCAAGTTACCCGATTGTCGTTTGGTATTCAGTTAACATTTAGCTAAGGTTATTTGAATAAGGTAGACAACTACCTCGGTTAGCCATCTAGGTGGTTACACAAATAGCCAACTGTCTTGCTTGCGAGATTGTAACTGACGTTATTCTTCCCTCCAGTCTGATTTGAACTAATTAACGTAAACGGCATTACTCGAGTTTTTACGACTGGATATTGCAGACGTTAACAATATAAGACAGTCTTCAGCCGACTCACTAGTTATCAAACAGAATTTATAGGTAACTTAATATTACATAGACTGATCGTTGACGTTGTCCTTCTGGACTTGTTTAATAGGATCTTTATGCTGATATTGCTGTATTACCTACCTAATGTTTTCTTTCATACTGTCATCTGTGGCTAACTAGATAGTTGTTTGACATGTTTATCGGATGATTTCACTTTTATTTTCCACACAGGTCAGTAGTGTTTTTGAAAATGCAAGAAGCTGGCTACCTCGCGAACGTTAGCCATCTCACCACACATAAGATAGCTAAATGGCATCTGCTTTCCTTTTGCGCCAAGTAGTCTAGCTCGCGAATTTCATCAGCATATAGATATTTCGACATACTGTCATGATTTGTTTCGATCTAGTGTATATTTACCCAGCGAAGTCAATGAAAATGTAATGTTCTTTCTGGTAACAGCTGGCTGACAGACGTGCTGAGTTACCATTACGGTCTTGGTGGTGATCTTGTATAATCCGAAATTGTGACTGATTTAGCAGTCTAAACTACATAACTGAAACACCAGTTGTGAAGCAGGTTTTTGGGGTGCTGTTTTGTGGTAAAATCATTCGATGAAAAATATTTCGTCGAGACATAATGCGTTTATTTTAAGGCTTAATTGTTTGCAAGGTTTCCGATTAAGACAGAGAACTTGATCGGTCTGTTACTGTTTTCATCTTCGTTTAAGGTTTAGGCATGGTCTCCATTCAGTTCTCTAGATGTGATTTCAAGACATTAATGTTTGTATTATGGGTGTAGCTTTAAGTGACCTTGACACTTTTTAAAGTAACCAATAATGAAAAGACATTACACACACGCGCGGGCGGGTGCGCGCCCGCGCACACACGCACACCTTCCATTCATCCGAAATTTGCAAAATTTGAGCAGCTATTTCTGATTTGATTTATTGGTTTGGACGGTTGCTTGAATTTACGGGTCAGTTAATAGAATTGCAGCGACGCTTAAGATGCAGTACACAGCTGCGATTAGTTAGGTCGCGCTGCATTTTGTAATATACTAAGAGTATTGTGATTATGTGCAAATGCATGAAAGTAGTTCGATAAGATTCGCTACATAATCCGTTAATACATTTAATATTTGTATGGAAATTTGTGTCTGGTCTCAATTATTTGGAAAAGCAACATATATTAACAAGGTGAATGTCTGAAACAGTAAAATTGCTAATTATTGTTTCTAATTTTACTACTTGTTACATTTTGTGCTTTAAAATCTCAACCTAGGATGAGATTTTAAAGCAACAAGTTTATTCAGTTAGAAAATTTCTTAGTTTCTCCGGACTCCCATTGTGAAGATCTTTGGAAATATTTAAAAAAAAAAAAAAAAACCTTTACAAACCCCATTTGTAGAAAACAAGAAGTTGTAGCGGGTTGTGGACATGAATGAAGAGCTTCAGCTTTCTGTCAGTATAGTATTTGTTTTTTGTCATCTGCTGTGATCTAGCATTTCCTTTTACTAAAAAAGTTTTCAAAGAAAGACTAAAGACACAAACTAAAGACTAACAAGGGAAGGGTTGTTTTTCTAGCTAATTTACAGCAGACTCTTCAGACTGCTGATGGTAACACCTATTGTATTTCCTGTCAGCTGCCATGTTAAGGTGACTGTCCCAGCCCTCTGTGTAATGTCCAAGTTCCAAAGTAATAAAATATCAATTGTTCCCTCTTTTAAAGCATACATGGCAAATATTTGTCTGGAATTATTTGCCCAGTGTGGTTGGGCATTTCGAGTATTTCTTATGGTCGTGTTCTGTGGTAAAAACGCATTACTTGAGTGATTGTTTGAAAATTTGAATTTAGCTCCTATAATATTGCTGTCGTCAAGCATACTTTAAGAGAAAGTACTAGCTATTATATAAAAGGGTCTCTTGACATGTATTTACCTCACAGTCTACCATTATCTTACCCAAAATGTCTTTACTCCATTATTAAGTGACAAGTAGTGTTGAGTAGCAATGGTGGGTTTAAAAAATGGTACTCTCCAATTTAAACAGCAGTGCTTAATCCAGCAACACATTTTCCTGTAAGTCTTCATCTCTATGTAAGAGGAAAGAGTTTACCATGCAAAAAAATGCTAGCTATGTCAGCTATCACTAGTGTGGCTTCATATGTCAATTGAACACATCATAAGTGGAAAATAACTTTAAATGTTGGTTGTCATAATAAAAATGGACTCTTCACAGTTGAAGTCGGCTGGAGGGGGGGATTTTAATAATGCAGTTCTGTAGAGTGACGGAAACTAGTCAGTCTATAAATATTATACTCTTTTGAACAGACTGAAGGCAAGTTGCAAACCATTCTCAGCGATACTCATTGGCCAACATGTTGGCACCAGTCATTTTGGTGACGTGCTCACTGGTTTTTTGGAACAAGGAGGTTCGTGTCAGTGTGGAGTTGTGCTTTAAAGTTCAGTAATGGAAGTACGCTTTCCACCATCTATTGCTGGCTCTAATAGGCTGTCTGCACGTGGTGGTATTTTGAGGTGGTTGTTTTGCAACTTGTTGAAAATCTTGTTAGCTGTAACTATTTTGGCTGTTATCAAAATGTTTCTGTACAACTTAGCAAGGCATGTTAAGTTCATTTAATTGAACAAATGACCTTTCTTTACTATCAAATCCATTCAGTTCCCAGTCAGATTTCATTCAGTTTCTTTGTATATCTTGTACAAATGCTAGCCGTTCAGAAGCACTTTGTATTAAAAGTGTCGAAAAGAATAATTTAGACAAAATCAGTCTTTTATTTGTGGGCTTGTTTGTGCATCTGATCTGTGTTGAGTTGTGGAGCCCTTGTTTGGAGCAGTAGATCATAATGTGAACATGTTGTTGATTTCTTTTACAAATTCTCCTCTGGCAGGTGGAAACTTTGCCGGAAAGTCACTTCATAAATTTCATGCGTCTCGGTGGTTTTTCCCTGGTAAATGAAGTGAAGTGTGAAGTGCTTTCATTATGCAAATATTTGGGCAGTTTGATAATCTTTTGATCATATGAACATGTGACTGTGGTGTGGAAATCTGGAGGTTGAGTGTGGGTGACACACGCTTGCTGTTTTGCTCAGCTGGTTCACAAAGGTCTGTAACAGCAAGAGGGCTTTAACAGAAATTGTGCTCGGGAGTCACCCAATTTAACAGCCCAATAAGTATTTGATGCACGGGAAAGTGCACAGTACCCCTGGTGCTATATGGTTTATCTGCAAACACTTGCAGATGGGGGAAGAATGTTTAAATAAGGTTGCATTGGAAAGTCAACTGCCATCATTCTTGCATATGTATTTACTCTTGAATGAAAACTCTGTCCTGGAAACAGTGTTGCAGTCATACAGTTTAACACATTCAATGCTGATGCAGTATGCATCGCTATGTTCTTAGTGAAGTTCAGGCTATTAAAAAAAATTGTTCTTGTGTTTAGATGTTTAAACTACATGTTTATGATGTGACATGTTGGTTTTTATGTAAGGAACAAATCCTTCCTTATCCTACAAATTGCCTAGTCATCAGCATAAGCTAGCCAGCAGTGTGTTTTCATTCTTTTCTTTTTATTAGCCGCAGTGAGCCAGTCATGGTGCACTTAGTGTACTGGTACTGGTAATGAAACGGGAGGATCCCTGTGATATCAGTCCAGAGTGCATGCGCACACACAGTGCCAGTTAAAAGTTTGGACATGATGGATGGATGACGATAATGCTGAAGACTTATGCTTAAATGCTTGAAATTTGTTTCTTAGGCATCAACTTCACTATTCGTATTTGTCTAAGAAGCAAATGTCGAGCATTTAAGCATACGTCTTTAGATCAAAATGTCTTTGAATTCATGTTTCCCGTTATCTTAATCACGTGTGTCCAAACTTTTAACTGATACTGTGTGCTTGGCATGGGGGCAGAGGAGGGCAAGACACCTTCAGACGGGGGACTCTGCAATTTCCGGTGCCATTTTTAGGGGAAGTGCTGAGGGATAGTGTGTGAAAATGTCACTTGAGAAGAAGCCTATATATAGGGCTCTGTGGGCACAGTTCGGTTTGCATATATACGATCCTCCTTGTTAGATGAAGTAAGTGTTATTTGAATGTGATCTTTATGATGCGAGTGATGCATAATATGTGACGTGTTTAGTGCTTTCAACTATAAACACGTCCAGTTAATTTGGATTGCGTTGAGTTGCTGCCACCCATCTACCACTAATGCCTACTATGCTGATGTCTTGCTTGGTTTTCAGATGCATTTCCTGGGCTGAATTTCTTCACCTGTCTTTATTCTGTATTTGTCTTTTCTGCACAAAAGTCACTCTTAAAATTAACTTGAAATAATTTGCTTAAATAGTATCTGCCTCTTATATAAAATAGTGAGGGGGTGATTGACAGATACACTATATGGACAAAAGTATTCGGATGCCTGACCATTACATTGTATTGACATTGTATTCAAATACATATACTTTAATTTGGAGTTGGTCCCCCTCTTGCAGCTGTAACAGCTTCCACTCTTCTTGGAAGGCTTCCACACAAGATTTTGGAGTGTTTCTGTGGGAATTTGTGCCCATTCATTCTGTAGAGCATTTATGAGGTCAGGCACTGATGTTGGACGAGAAGGCCTGGCTCGCAATCTCCGTTCCAGTTCATCCCAAAGGTGCTCGATGGGGTTGAGGTCAGGGCTCTGTGCAGGCCAGTCAAGTTCCTCCACACCAAACTCATCAAACCATGTCTTTATAGTCCTTGTTTTGTGCACTGGGGCACAGTCATGTTGGAATAGAAAAGGGCCTTCCCCAAACTGTTGCCACAAAGTTGGAAGCATAGCATTGTCCAAAATGTCTTGATATGCTGAAGCATTAAGATTGCCTTTCACTGGAGATAAGGGGCGTAGCCCAAACCCTGAAGAACAGGTGTGGCCAAATACTTTTGTCCATATACTGTATATTAGGTGTTTTCTGTGGATTTAAGATTATGTGTCGCTGTCTTGTGTTCTAAGAGGAGAAAAAGAAGGCATATCCTTCTCAGTGTCCATGTTGAAGCCATTGTGCTGGAGAAAAGGGAAAATGGGACCTCTCTTAGGCCTTTTCAGATTGCTGTCTTTGCCATAGTTTGCAGCTTTACAGTCATTTAATTTGCCGAGACCTGAATAAAGGGGCTTGAGCTGTGCTGCATAGTAACAACATGCCATTATACTCTACAAGGATGCAGTATTAGTCCTTCCAAGCTGATGCATCTTTTGTCAGGGTTTTTCCGCAGAGCCCCTTTGTACCATTGCTAGAAGGTTGAGTTTGGTAATACAGTACAAAGTGTATCGTAGTATTTCTGTGATTTTTTTTTTTTTGTGATTTTAAAACATTTATAATAATCATAATAATAACAACAATAATAATTGTATGCTTTTTGGTGTAAAGATGCAATATAAATTGTCCATAAAGGTTTAGTCTGAATATTTAATTATTTGAATATTCAACTGCTTGATCACCAGTTAAATGTATGGATAAATAAAAATGCTTATAATTAACAGAGTATGCTGAAGTGTCTTTCTTTCGCATCAAAACTGAGAGAAAGCCAAAGGACCTTTTATGAAATGACAGACAGTTCATTGATATTAATGTTCCTGCACGAACGTGTGAGCGAATGCAGATTTTTGCGCAGTGAATCACGATTTACTCAGAAGCAGATTTTCATACAGTGCTCGAGGGGGAACAAGTGAAGTTGCATTTCTGAGATGTTGCATTTCTGAGATGTTGCATTTCTGAGAGCTTTATAAGCAGCTGTATGAAAATTAAATTATAACAGTCCTCATCAATAAACTAGGTATGCTTCTCAGTTAATGTGGGTGGTCAGCTCTGAAAAGCTTTCCCCCTCATGATCCAACCAGTGTTTCTTTCAAAGCAAAGATGGAAAGCAGCACTCCCAAAGTGTGGGTTTTATTTTCTATTTATTTCATTTGACAAAGAGAAACTATAGTATTTTGATGTCCAGGGTTCAAAAAAGTAGTTTGGCAAGGTATTTTTATGCAGAGGAAGAAAAGATATTAACTCATGTTCAGTGGATAGTTTTACCGTGTATTGTTAACCTCAGTTTCACATTTCTTTTGTGATGCACCATATGCCAGTTATTGATGTCATGTTACATGGCAGCTTTCTAGCCAGAGAAAACACCAGTGGGAAGCACTATTGGAAGTTATCTTGTTTGTTTTGCTGGTTGCATCAAGTTTGCTGCTAGCCTCCCCACCCTCAGAGCTTGCGGTCTTGATAAGCAAGTCGCTCTCTTGATCTTTTCAGCTCTGTTTTTCTCTCTCTCTCTCTCTCTCTCTCTCTCTCTCTCTCTCTCTCTCTCTCTCTCTCCCCCCCCCCTTCCCTCTCTCTTTCTCTCTATCTCTCATTCGTTTGAAGCATTTGATCTTGTTTACATGCAGGTATGGGAGACATCCTGAAAAAGGAAGGATAACAATAACTTCAGCATTGACAGATCATAGAATGTCAACTAATGAGAAGCATTGAAACAGAATTCTTTCTCTTAGCTTTGGCACATGTTTGCGCCATGGTTTTGACCATTTAATGTCTGTAATTAAAAAGAAATTCAATTGTAGTCTGTGCGGACCACAGTCATTAATCTGAAAAATGTGCTCTGGTGTGCATATCACCATCTGGGAAAGCACAGTGTTTTGCAGGACTTGTTTTGTAAACTGAGCCAAGGTTGGCCATCTTTGGCTGTGGGTAGCATGTGGCAGATGCCCCTTGACTGACATTATCTTGATTTCCGTGGGATTTTCTTCTGGAGCAAGGTTAAACAGGTGCTCTCTCAGCAGCGCTCATGTCATTAGATGACACATAAATACTATCTGGATAGTAAGGACTCGTTTTTTTGAACACCTCCTCATGTCCGGTGCTGAGGATGTGTAATTACCTTAACGTTAAGAACCGACCCAAACAGCAGTTCCCCTCTCAGGGAAGGGAAAGGTTAGTGGCAAAAGATGCATACATGCCTTTTTCTTCTTATGATAATTGTGGTTTGTAATCGTAACCGTTAAAACGGTGTTGTCTGAGTAGGAAGTGAAATGGGGCTAGATATGGAGGTACTTGCCAATCTGTTCCAGGTAAAAAAAAAAAAAAAAGTGACTCAAAACTGTCATTTCCTGTGGAGTAAGTTGTAAGAGGTGAAAGAATGGCCAGCCAAGCGAACAGGTGATCAGTAAAACAGAGAGTGATACTTATGACAGTCGATTCCGCTCGCGATTGCTGGGATCTCGAAAAACAAAAGTGAAGCAGAGCCGATGTACAGTTGCGAGGTGTGTGTGTGTGTGTGTGTGTGTGTGTGTGTGTGTGTGTGTGTGTGTGGGCAGCTGAGGGGGGGGCAGGGTCAGTTCTATGTGAGTAATTAGTGAATGGAGGAGTGATGAGCTCACACCGTGGGAGCTGTCTCCTGGGACACAGCGTTACTGAGGTGCCGGTGTGGGCATGTCGCACACCACCGCAGCTCTGACTAAGCCTGAGCAAAGAGAGCCGAGCATCGCGCTGCTGAAGTCGGACACGCACAGCATCCTCCAGAATGTGTGCCCTCTTTAATGCTGGTGGTGGCCCCTTTTTTACCCTCACAAACCCTCTTTGTTTCTATGTGCAGTCTCTGTAAAACAGCCCTATTACAATGGTGCAGAAACAAACCTTTATTTTTACTTTCTTATATTATTGACCCTGTTATTCCTTTCTTCTTAGTTTTCATTCATAAAAACAGCAATAAATATTTACGTGGAGGAAAAGCAATTCTGCTGAACAAATGGCAAATACAATTTCATTCCGACTGTAGCCTTCAAATTGACAGATATTTTGTGTGCCATCCATCATAATTGTTGGCAAAACGGAAATGATTGGTTCTCTTCCTGGGCTGTGTAAAAGCTGATTGGTTGTTTTCCTTGTATCTAATGTAAGCACGCTTGGCCAGTCTTCTGCTGGCTGGTGCTCAGATGGCATAAACAAACTCTAGATCTTGCTGCCTACAGCGAGAAGAGAATTTTCGAGCAGAGATGAATCTGGTCTTTGGAACGAGCAGATGTTGTTGTGTGATTGGATCTTTATTATTTTCTCTGTAGATCTTGAAAGACAAACCGCTCTCACACATTCTCACCTTGCTAGATGTACGTGTTTTGTTTTTAAAGTGGCCGCATGAGTCTGGGCAATATCCTGAAAGCTTTCAATGTTCCATTTACTAAAACACATCTGTATACAAAAGAAAAGACTAAATGTACTTGGACTGAAATTTATGGTAATGTTGAAGTGGGTGTGGGGGTATTTGTTGCACTTAGCTTTTTATAGTGTGGGCTTTCTTTGGGCAGAGTGTAATTTAAAGATTCAGTAGTGAGCGTTGTATGGGTGCCTTTTGGGATTTGCGCGCATGTGTGTGTGCGAGCGTGTGTGTGCTCGTGTGTGTGTGTGTGTGTGCACGCGTGCGCATCCAGTCCCTGCTCTCGCCACCGAACCCGTGTGATCTGAGGTTCTGCTCTCCCTGCAGGGCGACCATGGGCTTGACAGGAAAGAAATCGGAGAAAGGCCCAGTGTGCTGGAGGAGGAGGGTGAAATCGGAATACATGCGGCTCCGGCAGCTCAAGAGGTTCAGGCGAGCTGACGAGGTCAAGGTAAGGGCCAGGAAACCCGGCGGCGACTCAGGGATGCTCCACATTCTCAGCAGCGAGAGGCGGCTTCAGCCTGTGGCTGGTGTCACTTGGTTGCCATTCCAGTCTGAATGGTGTCAGGCATCAGTTCAGTACACACACACACACACACACACAGCTTATCCCACCGCATCATTCAGGTGCTGCTAATCAAATGCTTACAAGCAGTGGAAATCAGAGAAAAACTCTTTCTTGATTGTTCATAGGATAGCTTTGAATGATTTAGTTGTCTTTAGGCAATTTTCGTTTGTCTCAGGAGACTGGTGTCGGCAATATATATATATATATATATATATATATATATATATGTATATATATATATATATATATATATATATATATATATATATGTATATATATATATATATATACTATTATTGGCCCCCATTTAGCAGTTAAAACAAAGCACATTACTTTTATAAGATTTCATCATAATATAATAAGCATTGGAGCAATGGGCTGAATTCTTATTCCAGACCTTCGAGTACAGCTTTAATACAAACATCCAAAGCAGACCCTATCTGTAATTTATCATAATTGTAACAGTTCAACTCAGTGTAAAAATTAAACAAAATATGTGTAATACCGTGAAGCAGTTTTTATGTTGGTCACACATAGGGTCATTTGGAAACGAGGAACTGTTGCTGAGGGTCAGATTCCAACAGAGGTGTGTCTTTCGATCCACGTGCTTCGCTGTTTCTCACCTACTCATCGCAACTGTCTTCTGTCCACCTCAGCTGGAACCTCTATTTCTCAAGCTCCCAGACGAGGAACTCTAACACTCAGCAGCGCTTTCGGTTATCCATCATCGTCAGCCGTTTGACTCACATTTGCGACCACTCTCTCTGTGGCTCCTCGCCTGCAGTTGGCAAACATTTGCGTTTGCTCAGTTATGCTGAGGGGAATGGTTTTTATCATGTGACATTGGTTGTTGTGCAAGTGGTAACGCCACATATTGTGGCTTAATCCCCTGTGACTGGTTTAAAAAAAAAAAGTTGTAATAAACATAAACGGCATTTGTAATTTCCATCAGAGATGGCAAAACATTTTTTTTGGAGGCAGGACAGATCAAATGATGCAACGAAATGATTTACAGTAGATTGTGAGTGTAATTGAAAATCAGATTTTTAAAATTTGCGTCAGAATCAATAACACATTTTATGAATGATACTACATGCTTGGGGGAACACCAGCTGGGCACTGATTTGAAACTAAATGACTAACCTCTAACCCTCTTGGTGCTGGGATATTTGTGAAAAGGCCCCACAGCCCTGTCCACTGACCCCAGGCTATTAATCATATTGTCTATGTTTTGAGCGTATGATTGTAGGGCTACAATCCCAAGGTGGCTCACAAATTTTGTAAAGGTAGTCCACAATGAGTGTATATGTTAGACAGTGGTTGCCCTGATATCACTGTCAACATGCATATTTGATGTCCACACAAGAGTTTAATATTGCTGAACTTGCAGCAGTGTAATGGTCCTCACAGACACCTGCAGTTTGTCGCTGACATATGTCTCATTTAATTGCGCTGGGAAGAATGGGGCATCAGAGTTATCTTTGGGTAAGGTAAGTCTCCAAGGTTGCCTGCATCTCAGTCCTGAGTCCTGCGTCTGAGAAGTCCTCTGACATGTTTCACTTGATGTTCTCTTTTGCCGTCTAACACGCCAGCCTTTCTGCTGCACAGAGGAGTCCTCGCTGTAGTCAGTGTCAGTAAAGCATTCCCTTTGCCCCGTGTCCCCTGTCGTGCAGAGCATGTTTAACTCGAATCGGCAGAAGATCGTGGAGCGCACTGACATCCTGAACCAGGAGTGGAAGCGGCGGCGGATCCAGCCTGTGCACATCATGACATCTGTAAGCTCCTTGCGTGGGACCAGAGAGGTCAGCACTCATAGCTTCTATTCCAGGTTCCCCCGAAACCACAGCCTGGTCCCCTGGCCAGCTCGCGCGCGGGTTAGCACAGTGCGACACTGCACAGCAGACCCTAATCTGTCTACAGTGTAGAGAGCAGGATGTTTTGGCAGTTACCATTTTTAAATACAGCTGTTGGTCATAGTCATATTTTTGGAGGTTCATATACTCTACAGCTGAGGAAGTTTGCGCAATAAATTGTCCATTCAGATCGTTTTTCCTGTTGTGGACTGATGTATCATTAGATTTCAAACAAAAAAGGAAGGCACATACATTGCAGTGGACCTCTGGTAAGACTGAGCTATAGTAGGAGGATATGAGATTTCCTGATAATTTTTTCTTTCAGTCAGTATTGCAAACAGTGTTTTATATGTATGCAAACAATGACATTTTTATCCAGTTCATCTGTGAATTTTAGTGGCATGCTGTATTCATATTTTGCCAGCAAGTGAAATTTAAAATTGTGAATTAAACTCATTATGGAGGAAAGGCAATATTTTGTGTTTATAGGCCTACATGACTAAACGTACATTTTGATGTCACTAGTATATTCATATTCACCAGTATGTTAACAACATCCTCCGTGTATAATGTGACATGAGCCTAACAGCGCTGAAACCCATTTGTGTGATAAGCTATTTTAAAGGATGCCTGCTGAGCGGTTTTCTTTATGTATGCAATCTCCTTGAAAATGAGTACTCTCTGTGAAAATGAATATAAATGTATAGCAGTGGTGGGGAAGACGGCACATCTTAATCTAAGCATGATGCAGCCCAGAAGGTGATTTAGTTACAGCAGAATTCTCGTTGGGGGGGGGGGGCTTTCAAAATGCCCCCACCCCTGCCCTGCTGTCATTGCCAGTGTGTGCTGTGTAACCTCTAAATAGGGGTTGTCTTGTATTTGGAGGATTGTTTAGAGGAGACGGCACACCTGCACCGCCTCCCTTCTCCTGGGGAGTTGGCTCTCAAAATTCTCCAGCTGATAAGCATGGCTCTTTCAGCATGAGGTTTCAGATAAGCTGGGAGCAGCTGTATTGAGGAGCCGTTCACTGATAGAGGTATAGGAGTAGGACCGGGGCTTTCACTGAAGCTTCGCTTCTCATGAGCGTCGCCTTCTGCCTGTTTTACAGCAGTCGGTAGATGCTTTAAAGCAGCGTGTGGCTATCATGGGAAATGACCTGTGTTTTGTGATAAATGCACAATGACCTGGAGTGAGCAGATGTGGTGGAGGTAACACTTTACCTTCCCTTGCAGTGCACTGTGGACAGTGGGTTCTCGGAGTTCTCCAAGCAAGTCATTCCTCTCAAGACTCTGAATGCTGTTGCGTCTGTACCTGTAATGTACTCATGGTCCCCCCTCCAACAGAACTTCATGGTAAAGTGCTCTGCTAGCTACTCATTCTCGGATTTGAACAGGTTAGACATGAATTAGAACGTTCTGTAAGAGCCTCGTCTTTCGGAGATGCAGCTGTCTGAGAAACTGTCTTTTGAGAACAATTAATTCTTGATCGCTATGCAAAATGTATCCCTGACAGCAACCTCACACTCTACTCTAATTAAAGTTTTTGTGTTTTTAAATATAATTCAGTCTTCACCTTTATTTAAGTCTGTTTCAGGGCAAAAGTGGATGCACCTCAGAATGTTTTGTGGCTGTAACTACAAAATATACAAACCCAAAAACATATAGCATTGCAGCTGGTTGGGAAAGATGAAACTGATTATAGAAATACCGTTGCTCTGCAGATGTCCAGACCTCCTCCAGTCCCATGTGTGCACAGTGTACACTGCATCTTAGAAGTCATCCAAATCCTGGTTAACCGTTGAAACCAGCTGAGCTCTTGTCTTTTCTGTTGCAGGTGGAAGATGAAACTGTTTTGCACAACATCCCCTATATGGGTGATGAAATCCTGGATCAGGATGGCACCTTCATTGAAGAGCTCATTAAGAACTATGATGGCAAAGTTCATGGAGACAGAGGTGAGGCTCTCCAAAATGTGAATAAGATGCACACATACATACACATGCTGCTCTCTTGTCTGTGGCCTGGAGATACTTAATGTGTTTATGAGAGTATGTAATTCTTAGGATGTTTAGGTGCAGCAGGCATTCATAGGTGTGTGTTACAAGAGCTGTTTACTTTGTATGCTGGGTATGTCTGTGTAAAAATGTTCTGAATGTCCAAATTCAAATGATCACTGGCTCGCCCCAGAAAACTTAGAATACCCAGTTAGGGTTATGTTTTAAAGTATTGTTTTATTAGTAAGTTATTTTTAGGAGAGAAGCCTTAGATGACCTTTAGTTCAATAATTCAGTCTCCACACAAGTACTTTCCTTAAATTGGGGTTCTTCCTTCTTGATGTTTGTGTTCAAAGAATGTGGCTTCATAAATGATGAGATCTTTGTGGAGCTGGTAAGTGCCCTCAATCAGTACAGTGACAACGAAGATGATGATGAGGAGGAAGACCAACACGAGTACAAACTGGAGAAGATGGACCTTTGTGACGGCAAGGATGACAGTGACGACCCCAGGAAGGACCAAATGCTCAACTCCGAGGGTACGAGGGGCCCGTTTCACACACACACCTGACCAAAATCCTTAAGGTGGGTGCACACAGACCTGCTGTCTACCGTCAAACTGGGACAAACACCAACAGTGGTTTGGAGTGCTTTTTTCATTTGTTTTTTTTGGTTCTCATCTGGAGATGTCTGGGTAGATTTGATTTTGCCAGCAACGTTTGCCAAAGATTTATCTTATCTCCATTCCAGAGCAACAACAAGCACTAAACTATTCAAAGAGCAAGCAGGTGGGACTTCTCAAACTGCTAAACAGGATATGTGGCACAATGTGAATGTTGTACCATTTAGGTATGGTGTAGATAACGTAGCTATGTCAAGAGAGTTTTTATTCACAGGTAATCTCACTACTGCACGCATTTGATAATCATAAAACATATGCTGCCTGTATGCACTGATATTCAAACAAACGCCAGAGCAACTGCTGTGTGCAGATTGCAGTAACATTCGGACCAGTGGGTAGCTAAATTGCGTTTCCTCATTCTAACGCTGCTGCACAGTCTCCTGACGTTAGTCTAACCACAGGTTTGCTCTCTGAATTGGCACACTGTACACAGCCTAGATTAGAAGGGTTTGAGGAAAGGGACAGTTGAGGAAAGGGCAACAGTTTTCCAGTTCAGTAAGTTTATCATGATTTCTTGTTGTTGCATTATTATTAATTTATACAGCTGATGGTGGAGTGTTGCTTTTCTCACGCTAGATTCATATTCATGTTATCTTGGCAGCAGAAAGAATGCCTTTTATTGACGGAATAGCATCAGGAATTCTTATAACTCATTTTAGAGTGAACACGAGTATAGGTGGGATGTTCTTGAAATTTCATTCACACCTATTTCTACAACTTGGTATATTACAGCCAATGTCTGCCTATTCAGAGATGTCACGCTGGCATGCAGGGACCTTTACCGAGACTCGACAATCACGGTGGTTGAGATTCACGTTGCTTGATAATGTGTTGTGTGATATGTGCTTTCTGTTAGTCAGGATCATATTATTCAAAAAGTTGTGTTGTTACTTTCGTTACAGGCAGAGGCAATGAATGTTCCAAAAAATTTCCCTCCGACAAGATATTTGAGGCCATATCTTCCATGTTTCCAGACAAAGGATCACCAGAAGAACTCAAAGAAAAGTAAATCCTAATTGTGCTGATTTCTTACATTTTCCAGGTTTCTAGTGTCATGGGATCAGTAGCTTTTTGCAAGACTTGCTGCTACTGAGAGTGCATTGATCAAATGTACAGCACTGATTTATCATCCCGACTGACATTGTAATTAGGTTAGGTGCATTTGGATAATTAATGACATGGATAGTCTCGTCAGTGACTGTTGATGGTGTCCCCTGGGGTATTTGGGAAACCATTACCCTATTCATTGATCTAACGTACTTAGATGTGTCAGCGTTGATTTCGTGTTTAGTTTTTGTGCTTTACAAAAAAATAGGGAGTTGATGACCTTGACGCCTCGCTGTGTGGGGAAAGCGGCCTTTTAGCCAAACGGCGGATGAGAGTGTGGCGTCTCTGCTTTCAGGTACAAAGAGCTGACGGAGCAGCAGCTGCCCGGGGCGCTCCCTCCGGAGTGCACCCCCAACATCGACGGCCCCAACGCCAAGTCCGTGCAGAGGGAGCAGAGCCTCCACTCCTTCCACACGCTCTTCTGCAGGCGCTGCTTCAAGTACGACTGCTTCCTGCACCGTGAGTCCCCGCCCCCCGCCCCGCCCCGCAGACCGCCACTGCCGGCTGCCACGCCCACAAAGCCAGCACTGATCAAAGATAAACATAAATGCGTGTAAAAAAAAAAAAAAAAAACACTAATAATAAATAAGCATAAGTAACTTCTTGATAAATGTACATCTACGAAACAGGGTTGTGTTTTGAAAATGTGCTGATAGTGTAAAGTGTACTAATGCTCTTGGGCGGCAGTGTAGCGTAAAGGTTAAGGAGCAGGAGTCGTAATTGAAAGGTTGCCGGTTCAGTTCCCCGCTGGGCCACTGTTGCCGTACCCTTGGGCAAGGTGTTTAACCTACAAATATCCAGCTGTATAAATGGATAACATTGTTAAAAAAAAACTGTAACCAATGTAAGTCACTCTGGATAAGATAATGTAACGTAATAATGATCTCTTGACTAGCTTGAATTATCTCATAACACATTATCGGAGTCATTTAAAAGGCTTTTTTTTTTCTTTTTCTTTTTGTCTCTAGCCTTCCATGCAACACCAAACACGTATAAGCGTAAGAACATGGAGAACCTGGTTGACAGCAAGCCCTGTGGTATCGACTGCTACATGTATCTTGTGCAGGCAAGTGGCACAAGGAATGTGAGCACAATGTGTGTGTGTGTGTGTGTGTGTGTAAAGTTCACTGTGTACATGCAGTCCTGTATGTTTTTCCAGGCTCTGAATGTTCTGAGAAGGCCCTAGAATGTTTTTGCTTCCTGTATCTGCACTTCACCTGTTTGAGTTACTAGTAGAAAAATAGTACTTGCAATGTGTTGTTTATGGGACAAGAGGCTAACGTGCAATACCTATCAACACTACGCCTTAATGCTGTAAATGTCTTGCAGTGTTTACAGTATCAGATAAAGTAGATCCCAGCTGCGAACCCAATCACATACCACATATTTACAATATTAGACAGTGTTTTCACAAGAATGTTCTTCTGGTTTTTATAAACACGGGGTTGAACGCTTGGTGTAAGCAGAAAAATCTTGCAGCACACTCTATATTAGCAAGAAACGATACACGACGATCACTTGCTAAAATGCTACATCATACACGTTTGTCTCACAAACAGTTCATACACAGTATTTTATATAGCCATTAATGGCATGGATTTTCATATTCTGTTAACCCCATGTTGTCTGCAACAAGAGAGAAGTTTTTTTTTTTTTTTTTTTCTTATCAGTAGTATTTCTTGTGGGGGTAGACTTATGTGCTGCAATTTCGCAAAGCGTATCAGTTCGTAAACTGAATGCATTGTGTCATTCCTACAAGGTAAGGTGATCAAGCACATCGGTGCTCTGCGGCGTGGAAACGATGGATACTGGCACAGCCGTGAGGCTTATTGCCCAGAGAGCTGGCGCAGCCAAACCTGCCCATCTGATGAACACGCGGTGCTTCCCCTCCCCTCCTGCAGGAAGGCATGGTGCGGGAGTACCCGGCGGGCCTGGTGGCGGAGAGAGCGAAGACCCCGTCCAAGCGCACGGCGGGGCGCCGCCGGGGCCGCCTCCCCAACAGCAGCAGCAGGCCGAGCACCCCCACCGTCAGCACCGAGACCAAGGACACGGACAGCGACCGGGAGGCCGGGGGCGACGCGGGGGGGGACTGCAACGACAAGGACGACGACGACAAGAAGGACGAGACGACCAGCTCCTCGGGTGAGCCGGCCCTCCCGGCAGCTCCGGCTCTGCAGGCCGGCCAGTCTTCCACCTTAGAACGCTGTCACTCCTCCTAATTTTTAGTTAAAACTAGGGGGTCTTCTGTAGGGTGTTCAGACTGAGCCAATGTGCAGTAAGTGAAGGCTGCCGATTACTTCTGTCTCTTGTGCGCTCACAGAGGCCAACTCGCGCTGCCAGACGCCGGTGAAGCTGAAGCTGAGCTCGGAGCCCCCGGAGAACGTGGACTGGAGCGGCGCCGAGGCCTCCCTCTTCAGGGTGCTCATCGGCACCTACTATGACAACTTCTGCGCCATCGCCCGCCTCATCGGCACCAAGACCTGCAGACAGGTGGGCGGCGCGGCCGGAGGCCCGAGGAGACGGCCTGCCCCGGGGCCCGGAGCCATCTCCCGGCAGCTCTCAGTGTGCCTGCAGCCTCTCTCTCCTGCTGTACTCACACCCACCCCCGTTTTATGGACACTACGCGCTTCCGTTCCTCTACAGCCATTGGACTTCACACACTTTCTTCCAGTGCCCCTATTTGTAACGTCTGAAACAGAAACGCCGCTATTTGCAGACTACAGTCATCTCTCAGTCTTCCTTTGCACCACGCTTGTGTCTTGGTTAATGAATAACCTATACTTTGATTGTAGAACTGCTCTTGTGGTGTGGAATAAAATGTTTGTCTTGTTCCATGCCTTGTCGCTGAGTAGATCAGTCACTAGTTAATGGCCATTTAAGTAAAATAATAATGAAACCAAAACAGAGCTGCAGATACAAGGCGCTGGATCATCGTTCTCACACTTTGGTTCGTTGTGCAAGTGCCCTGTTGCATTTTAGCTGGCTGTATTGCCCGTTTTTCATTTTTGTTGTTTATAACACCATAAGTCTCGGGCTATCCAGTAGGCTTGCTAGGCTTGTTTAAAAAAAAAAAAAAAAAAAAATCAATAAATAAATGAAATGTGGATTTTAAAACCCTCCAGGCACATGTACTGCACTAAATTATATACTTTTAAGTGCTGGTATTGAGTATGTTAGTTAATTTTAAGTATAAAATGTTGAACAGATTTAAATTTTTATAGTGACATCTGTTCTAACCTCTGCAGTACTTTGTGTGCTCTTATCAGCTTGTTTTCTCCGTCCGACCGTTAGTCACAGGGCAGTTGGGTATAGGAGGGATTGCTGCGCCGGTGTGGGTTTCCCTCTTATCATCCTCCGTCTCGTGTTCAGGTGTATGAATTCCGGGTAAAAGAGTCCAGTATTATCGCCCGTGCTCCTGCGGAAGATGTAGACACTCCACCGAGAAAAAAAAAGAGGAAACACAGGTAAGGACCATAAGAACGCACTTGCTCCCCCTGGTATTAACCTGCTGTTAGATTATGGAATGAAAAAAATTAACTCTCTTTTTGTGGACATTTTTATTAGTTTTATGAAATACAGGCAACACAGAATCTGCAGACTTTCCAAAACATTGACAGCCACAGTAATTATAGTTATAAAAATACTATATAAAGACAGTGCGTTTGTGAAATAATGGTATAAAATATACATTACTGCAACTCCTTGATCATTTTTATAATAGACCAATATCTAATGGTTCCACTCTCAGCCTAAACAGACTTTTTAACTGTTCGTTTCATATGGCATGTCATCAGATTATTATTTTGTTAATTGTCATGATAATTAAATGGTTCATTATGGAAGTCTGCGTCATCCTTTTCTCTTGTTTAACATTGTAGGTTGTGGGCCACACATTGTAGGAAAATCCAACTGAAAAAAGGTATGGTCATTTTCCCAAACCTCGATTTTCCTCAGAAATGTATGCGTTGAAATGCCTTTGTTAAAATCTGCATTAACTTATATTCCACAGCCCAATTTGGGCATATTCATTAAATGTCATTGAACTAAACACTTTTTTCCGAATTTGGGTTAAAAGAGCGAATGTATCCTTATTCTGTACTGACGTGCTGGTGTTAAAGTGCTGCTCAATGTGCCTTTCTCAGATGGCTCCTCAAACCACGTGTACAACTACCAGCCATGTGACCATCCTCGCCAGCCCTGCGACAGCTCCTGTCCTTGTGTCACCGCCCAGAACTTCTGTGAGAAGTTCTGCCAGTGCAGCTCTGAGTGTAAGTACACAGCGGGGTGCAGGGGGTGACAGGGCTCGTGGGAAATGTAGTTATCCTGCATCCTCTTGACTTACGGTCACAGCACACGGCCGATTCAAAACTCCGGTATATTTGTGGGTCCCACTTGTTCTGCAGAAGCTGTTCAGACATACTCCTTTGCCACTCCTTTCCCACCAGAGGCTGTTCTGCTTGAGCAATTTGCCATTCCTCCCTGAATGTTGAGATGTTAAAATTCCTGCAGTGACAATATTGTAGAGAAATGCTTTGAACATGACGTGAATGGGCAGCAAGTATATATAAGACAATGCTCTGCATCCGCAACCCTCTTAGCTAACATTACCTCTGCATTTTGCCCGAGGGGCAGCGCAAACAAAATCAGCCCTGAGAAAACGGAGGTGAACTTTGAAAATCAAGCAATTTCCAAGCGCGCTAGCTAAGCCCGCAGCTGGAACGGCCAGCGCAGGCGTTAACATTAAAGCGAGCCTGGCGTGGTCCCCTCAGGTCAGAACCGCTTCCCCGGCTGCCGCTGCAAGGCGCAGTGCAA
This sequence comes from Megalops cyprinoides, assembly GCF_013368585.1. Lineage (NCBI taxonomy): Eukaryota > Metazoa > Chordata > Actinopteri > Elopiformes > Megalopidae > Megalops > Megalops cyprinoides. The sequence continues at coordinate 13,800,599 of NC_050584.1, forward strand.
CACCAAGCAGTGCCCCTGCTACCTGGCGGTGCGCGAGTGCGACCCCGACCTCTGCCTCACCTGCGGCGCCGCCGAGCACTGGGACAGCAAGAACGTCTCCTGCAAGAACTGCAGCATCCAGCGCGGGGCCAAGAAGGTGAGCCGCCGCCAGCCAGTCCCGACACCCCCTCCCCTCCCCAACAGCAGGGGGACCATCACTGGTGCGTCAGTAACATCACGCCTTTGTAACCGCTTAACCTGAGTTACGTGGGAGAGGCTGGTTGGATTCAGTAAGCTTTACTTGCCTTGTGTAAGCTTTCTGGGAGTGTGCTTCGGGTGTCCAAATAAACACTTTACAAGAGGTTTGCTCACAAATATTTGTGATGTCTTCTCTTTTCTCCGCAAAGGCTTCCGGTTAAAAAGCCTGTAATTATTTTCCAACTGGATGTACAATACTTGTGAAGTGACAACGGGGGTAAACTCCTGATGTCCCAGAGAAGAGCTGTGTGTTGTAAAACGATCACTTCATATCTGCCTGACTGCTGTTCCCCCTCTCGCTCAGCACCTGCTCCTGGCTCCGTCAGATGTGGCCGGGTGGGGAATCTTCATCAAGGAGCCCGTGCAGAAGAACGAGTTCATCTCCGAGTACTGCGGGGAGGTTAGTCCACTGTCTCGCCTCTTAATACTCCCACACAACTGCTTTAGATTTCATTTTGCCGTGATACAACCCCTGCCTTTAAGATCGTGTTTATTTCACAAGGAGCCCGTTTTGAACTGAAATGACTTCTCATAAGATACAGTTGATCTTGCTCACAATACCTTAATTTTCCAAAAAGACGGCTTTCTGTCTAATACCACATCTTTCCAAGACACTTGTCAAGTGTCACTATTGGAAGTCTTGTCTGGTCTTTGTCTAAAGCTCTCTGGAAGCCCTTTTAAACACTGAACAATCGTTATGTTGCTTTAAAGAGTTTCCTTAAACCAGGGGCATTGGCCTCATTTCCTCAGGGGCTCTGTATGATACACTTTGTTCCACTAAAAGTGGAGTGGAAAAAAGGGTAAATGATGAGGGCTTTGATTGGACAGCATCAAGGTGACCACCCAGGGCTGAGGTTTCATACTCTTCCCTTCATGTACCTTCTTGCTGAATGCCTCCTGGCAGAAATGAATACTCGGAACAAGAGCAGCGAAATGAATTGAAAGCTGTGCGTGTGAGACAGCCACACTTTGCATCGGCATGCTCCACCACATCCGAGGGGGCGGAGCGGTTGGGCACCCTCTTCTGTACCTGTCTGTTCGGCAGTAAAGCTTTTAATGAATCCATCTTGCTCCAGTGTTTTGATTTTTTTTTTTTCCCCTGCAGGCCTACAGGTTTCGTTTTCATGCAATGGCTTGTTTTTGTTGTTAGCATTTTGATAAGGGTTCCTCGGTGTCAGGGAATGACATACTTGCTCTTGTTGGCGCAGATCATCTCTCAGGACGAGGCCGACCGAAGAGGGAAGGTTTACGACAAATACATGTGCAGCTTCTTGTTCAACTTGAACAACGGTAAGCGGCCCGCTCCGCCCCTCCGCCTTATTCGGCAGGCCCCGTTCGCGCGCGCCTCACCAGCGCTTCTCTCTCCTCTTAGACTTCGTTGTCGACGCCACGCGGAAAGGCAACAAGATCAGGTTCGCCAACCATTCCGTTAACCCCAACTGCTATGCAAAAGGTAGGCTGATGCCAACTGTGTTCTAAAGGTAACGTGTGTTTGGTACTCCGTGCTGACAGCGTCCTCCTCTCTTCCTCTCAGTGATGATGGTTAATGGAGATCACAGAATAGGCATATTCGCCAAGAGGGCCATACAAACTGGCGAGGAGCTGTTCTTCGACTACAGGTGAGCATTGCCCACATGCATTTATTTTCATAATGCATTTATTTACATTCATGTACAAGTTAATAATGGTGCCTGAGTGTGTATCTGTAACAGATATTTGAACCTTGTAATATCAAGATGAGGGCAAAAATAAGGTTAAAAGCTTAAGGTTTTGTGTGGACTGGGTTTTAGAAAAGCTTAAAATGTGTGTTGTGGCTTCTGGGATGGAGATGGAGTGCATTGATACAGACTGAGAAGGAACCATTTTACGAATTCCTCTCTGTCCCTCTGTAGGTACAGCCAAGCGGATGCCCTCAAGTACGTCGGTATTGAAAGAGAAATGGAGATTCCGTGAAGCCATATACCTCCTCTTCAACAACAATGCCTTATACTCTTCAGGAATTTTTAGAATCACATGCATTTTTATGATGTTTGATACACCACAGCTTGTAGTGTAATGAGACTGAGTCATTTATAATGGAGATTTTGAAATCAAATTTTTACTGTCTTTTCAGCTGTTTGTTTTTTTTCTAGCTCAGTTGTAATTTCCTGTGCTACAGTAACGGAACAATTTAAAACAAACTTCAATACTTGAACATTCATTCCTGTGTTTACAATTTAGGGTTGAAATGAAAACCGTATTCAAACTGGTAAGATGTATTTTTTAAGGACCATACTTTGTTTATCGAACAGACAAGTGGGCAGAAATATACTGATGCTTGGGAGGGGGGAAAAAATCACTGCTTTTGAGACTACTGCCTGTTTTTACATTAATTGCAAACCTGTACTACAGGGGGCTGTGTCAAAGCTGTACATGCCACAGCCTGCGATATGAATACAGACCACACACAAGAACTGCCATGAATAAATTGTGTGCATTGTAACATTTTACAGTTGTCATCTCTGTATCAATGTGAAAACCAAAGTCATTATCGTTCGTTTGTTAGCCCGCATGTCATCTCACAAGTCCAGTAGTATTTGTCTTTAGCGCTTGCGCACACTGTTAGCTGTAAGAGTAACAAGACATTTAAATGTGAAATATAAATATCTACTGTGGGGGGTGCCTTAACTAATATTCCAAGGTCAGTATATGAGAAGTGCAGGCTCCAACACTTCAGGAATGGTTTATTTGCTGCAAAAAATTGACACATCAGTGGACCCAGGTACCAGTATGTGCCCTCTTTGACATAAGATGTTGGAAAAGTAAAGGTATGAAGGGAAAATAACATTTAAAAAATGAAATTTCCGGTGTTGCAAGTTAAGGTCTTTAATAACTGTAGCTAACATGAACACTGGTACACCTGAGGTATGCAGAAAAGCATGTAAATGGCATGGGCCTTACCACAATGAATTCTTGCTTCGTTGTATGAAATTAAGGATCCGACTCCAGTCCTGAGCAACAATATTGACCTGAAATTATGTTCATAAACCAATCTTGAACAAATTTGGAACTGTCCCTATTTATTTCTTATGGATTATGTAAACTAGTTTTGCATTTTAATTTATTGAAACGTTGGCTCTGAATGAAATGCTTTAGCAATACCAGGTAATCAAGGGTTGTGCTTCTTGAGTAGGTGTTTTTTTCTAATGTGTAACACAGTTAACTGATTTGTTTTAACTTGTATTGAAGCAGGAGTAATTTAACTTTTGCCAGGATGTGTACTTTTATATTTAAATGAAAGACCTTGTCCTTGTTTTTCCCCTCCAGTTTTACCGGAGGGGTTGTTTATTTGTGACCAGTCCACCTCTGTTGCTGCCTCTGAATATAAGGTGCTGAATTTCAATGTTTTCAGGAAATACTGTTGAAATTGATAAATAAAACATTGAAAAAGAAACGAATCATTTGTGTGTGCCGTGGAATTCCGGTAGTACTTACACGTTGTCAAGTCCTGACACAAAATAAAGTGTTAAGTCCCTCATCAAATGTCCACCCAAGAAATCCTTAAAAGCCATTACTGTAAGACCTGAAGGAACCTCTTGCGTGAAACCATGCTGGTAATATCAATGTTATTTATGCTATTGTCCCTCCAAAAATACTACACTATCTATCCTTAGTTGCATCCTAACAAGTAAAATTAGTCTGACTAGACATTCTGTAAACCACAAATGACTTTCTATCGCCAATCAATTTATACTTGCCCTCTGCTATAAGCAAGGTATTACATGTCATCTCCAGTCATACTGACGCCAGCAAGCCAGGGTCATTCTAGCAAGGTTATCACTCCAGTTTCTGCTGTGACAGTATTTTGATTGATGCAAGTTCTTTGACACAGGTCATCAGATGAGGAACAGTTGACAAAGGAGAACTTCATAGCCTGGCTTCTGATGTATTTCAGCTTGATGAAGAAACTTTTCGCTTTGAGGTAGTGCACTCCACGTCACCACCTCCTGTTAGCACCCAGCTAGAAAATCATTTGACTAGCTGCTCCGAAGTCAGTCACATCAGTGTGTGCATACATGTGAAAGAATCCAGACAATTACAAGGCCTACAGAAACCTTTAATTTTATTTATCACACATTTAAAAAATGAACCACACTATACAAATGGTTTTCCTGTAGCAGTTAACAATGCAGATTACACAGTTCTAAGGGCCCATTCCGACACTATGACGCTCTCAAAGTGCTGCCGAAATTGCATTCATAAATTAAAGTATTTTATTTTTCTTAAAATGTATTTTCTTAAATTGCAACCACCACTAACTGCAGCGGTTCCAATAGCCGTTTCATTATCTTAAATGTTTTTTTTTTTTTTTTCCCCCGTTTTCGCTTAAATGCAGATAGGCAGTAGCATGCAACCCCTCCCCCCCCCCCCATTCCCGACAGAGGCGGTTTTTCCGATTCGGTCTGTAATGTTTACTTCGCTAGGTAAGGATAGAGGGTCTGTGTCCGTATTTACATATCAAAACATTATGTGTGATCCTGAGCAGTTCGGATGTGAATTTAGGACACTGGCTGGCAGCTTTCCCAGTCTCAGAGGTTTAAAGGGAGGTCCAGCTTTACGGCCGCTTCAATTCGCCGCCAGCCGCCTGGGAGATTCACAACGCCTTCGCTTCCGTTTTCCTCCTTCCTGTTCTGTGCTCACATTCCTAACAACATCGGCCGAATGTCAAAAGGAATGAAGTTTATTACTCAGAGACACTTTGGAAAAAAAAAAAAAAATAAAAATAAAAAAATAAAACATTTAAGCCAAGTAGCTGTAGGTGTCCTTCTCCCCATCCACACGTTCCAAGTACTCCTTCTCTATCAGGATGTCGATGCATTTCTGAAAGAACAAAAACAAGAAAAAAAAAAAAGTCATATCATGCCATATGAGAAAGCAAGAGCGTTTCACAGGAAAGCTGACACATAAAAGTGTTCGCATATTGTCACTGTGCTTGTGTGTGGGTTCACAGAATACCAAAAAAAAGCTGTATTCGGATGAATCACATTTTCACAGCGTACTCATTCTTGCTCATGCGGGAGGTCTGAGGTCCAGGGAACAGTCACTCACCTTGATGACAGGGACCCTGGGTTTAAACCGGGAGGAAAGCTGGTTTAGGACCTCCGCCAGCAGCTGCTGGTGTTTGAGCACTTTCCTCATCTTCATGATTCTGACGATGGCAGCCTGCAGACACAGTTCAGTTAAAAACGTCTGTGCACATCTGCAGAACCCAGCAGAGAACTAACACCATCTGCACACCATTTCACGTGTGTGTGTGTGTGTGTGTGTGTGTGTGTGAGATGGTGAAACGCACCTGTATGAGTAGTTTCCTGTCCTCCTCGATGTTCTTGTGGGTGGTCTCCTGCTCCTGCTTCTGTTCTGTCTTCATTGGCACATTGATGTTGACTCGCAGCTTCTTACTGCACACACCACCAATGAAAGGTTGTCTTTATAAGACTGTCACACAACGCCACCATCTGACCAACGAGATCTTATCTTTACATTTCTGCTAACCGTGACAGGACTTGCATTTACCAGCTAGTTAAAGTATACCGAGGATGTATACATGCATTTCCAAAATGTTAACCATACAGGGAATTGCACAGATTTTATGTATTATCAACATCACAGCAAATATTCTCTGCAAGACCATAAACACACAGAAGGAACGATTAAGAGATCACTTACTTTTTATATCCCAGGAAGAGTTTTATTAAGGTGTCAGGCTTGAACTCCACCTCATCCACATTAGCATTCTCATCTTCCAGGACCTGTACATCAAAAACGGTGCATTAAGAAACCAAAGAAGGAATCAAGAGAATCTATATACCTTCACGGAAGAACAAGATATGCATCACCCGCAGTAAATTTAACAAGAGTTAACAAGTAGTCAGTCTGTCTGAAATTCGGTTGATTTACTTGGTATTAGTCTACTGCATCACTGTCCTTGAAATGGTAAAGTTTTTGAAAAGAGTTACACACTGTACACTTGATTTGATGATACCATGCAGCACATTTACATGTACTACACAGGCCATCTTTAATATGCTAAGGTAGGTAGGTAGTTTGTCTACATTATCATAGCATGGTAGGTACCTTAGGCTAGACTAGAATGTTTAAGTGGCACTATAAAGCATTCTGCACATGACACATAGTTCATTCTTTACATTTCAGACTGACAACTGACAAAATTAAATCCCCGATACAGTACTAACACCCAGGTGACCCCTTGTGGACAACACTAGAATTACATATGTAACAACAACCAGTGAAGAACGTAGTCATGGAAATACAAGTCATGGAAACAGCATTTACACTCACCAGTAATTTGGACTTCAACAAGATTTGTAAAACCTGCACCAATATGTCCTATGAAAACAATAATAAAAAAAAGTTATCAGTGTGAACTGGCTAGTCCTAATATATGCTACAGCAAAACAGATTACACTCATTTATACATGGCCCTGTCTCCTTACTAAGACTATGATACTGCCTTTTACGAATCTTGTTGAGGAAAAGTATTTCCCAACAATATCACACATTACCAGATACTTGTCAAATTGAAATTCTGCTCCAAAACAACTTAATTCTCCAGACTGATCTCTAGCACTGTGATCGGGTCTCTGTCTCTGCTCTTGTCTTCTCAGACCCCTGTATCTCTCTCCTCTCACTCACTCACTCACTCACTCACTCACTCACTCACTCACTCACTCACTCACTCACTCACTCACTCACTCACTCACTCACTCACTCACTCTCACAGACCACTTAAACAGAACACTTCCCTTCCTCTCTCTCCCAGAGGAACAGCACAGCTCCCTCTCTCCCAGAGGAACAGCACAGCTCCCTCTCTCCCAGAGGAACAGCACACCTCACTCTCTCCCAGAGGAACAGCACAGCTCCCTCTCTCTCCCAGAGGAACAGCATAGCTCCCTCTCTCTCCCAGAGGAACAGCACACCTCCCTCTCTCTCCCAGAGGAACAGCAGCACCTCCCTCTCTCTCCCAGAGGAACAGCACACCTCCCTCTCTCCCAGAGGAACAGCACACCTCCCTCTCTCCCAGAGGAACAGCACAGCTCCCTCTCTCCCAGAGGAACAGCACAGCTCCCTCTCTCCCAGAGGAACAGCACAGCTCCCTCTCTCCCAGAGGAACAGCACAGCTCCCTCTCTCTCCCAGAGGAACAGCACACCTCCCTCTCTCCCAGAGGAACAGCACAGCTCCCTCTCTCCCAGAGGAACAGCATAGCTCCCTCTCTCTCCCAGAGGAACAACACAGCTCCCTCTCTCTCCCAGAGGAACAGCACACCTCCCTCTCTCTCCCAGAGGAACAGCATATCCACCCCCCCCCCCCCCCCCCCCTCCCAGGGGAGCGGCAGACTGGACGCTGGCACTCACTATCTTGATCTGCGTGCTGTCGGTGAGCTGCTGCACTGTGTAGATGTCCTCTGTGTTGTACTGCAGAAGGATGGCCATCTGGAATGTAGAGGCCTGTGGAGATAAGAAGGGGATTGTACCCATTTATTCACTACAGGAATACACACACTGGCAAATTCATTCCCCATAATAACTGGGGGCAGTCAGCCCCAGACACCAGGCTCCACTCTGTTGTCCATTACCAACTGTCCACTGCTGGCTCAGACCCCATATTCTTTCAGTGTTACGACTTAAACATCTCATTGTATGACCGTAAGCATAGAGTGCCACATCATACAGAAGTCATTGTACCATTTGGTGACACCGAGGTTTTTTAACATTATTTTATGCATTCGAATCAAATGGCAACAAAGCTACCAATCCCACGTTTTCTGAGCAGAGGTGCGATGGAGCGCTCGTGCTCACCTGCAGGGTGTATCTGTTCTTAAAGCAGTTGGTGACCAGCTCTCCTTTGGACAGGTGGTACAGCCAGGTCAGCTTGCGGCCGCTGTGTCTGCTGGCGTAGAAGGCGGTGAATCTTTGGTAACTCCTCTCCAGCTGCGGGGAGAAGAGATCGCAGACAGGCTCAGAGGGAGGCCACCGGGAGCTGCGGCGGCGCCTTCAGCTGTTACGGGGCCGACCGGGCGAACTCCCGGCACCGCCGCGGAGATGAGGAACGGCGGCCATGTCTCACCTCGGACGGTAAAGCGAACGTGCAGGACTGCTGGAAGGGCCAAGACCCTGAACTGAGGACCTGGATGCTGAAGTCCACTGCAACACAAACGCATTTCACAGTTACCAGCTGTATTCAGGCATCAGGATCCTGCACTGTGCTCTCAGAACTCATTATTCATCATCGATTCATGGACTGACAATACGGCAGTGGCATTTTCAGCAACAATTCAACCGATGACAGTAGTTATAAATCCCATATAATCAACTGTGCCAGCACTGCGCATACTGAGTGGGACAACTTTGCTGGCTCTCTCGTCCCATTTCTGGAGGTAAAAGGTAACTTTTCCAGCCCTGCTACATTGGCCTTGCACCCTCTAGCACCTCTAGTGGTGAAACATACCTATTGCAGGAGCTGCTTGGTCTTGAAAACTAAGACGTTAAGTAAGGGGCAGTCCTATTTTCAGGGCTGCTTCTAGCTGCAGCCAAAAAATGTGTGGGTCTATTTAGACATCTTTTTAACTGTTTGCTAAGAAGCAATCTGTATTGCTAATGACCGAATTTGCAAACTAGCTTAAATATTTTTAACAGCCAAAATCTTGTTAAATCTCATTTGCCAGGAGGAAATTAAACCATCAGCCTCGTTCTACTCATCCCTGCCACATCACCCACAAACTATCCTTTCATCTGCTAGCTGTATGCTTATCCCCTGGGCTTAATTCAGTTCATTTTATTATGTTACAGAGTGAAACCTGCTTCTGCTACGATGGTGACCGATATCCACAAGCAACAGACACTCCATGCCACCAGGTGAGACCGAGGCGGGGGACACTTACGGTCCAAAGGCTCCGAGTTGGACAGATGCTTCTTGAATTGCTCGTTCAAGTCTTTGCTGACGCCGATGTCCTGGAACATGCGCTGCAGTTTGGAGGTGTACTCGAACCCGCACGCTTGCTAAGGGGCGAGGGGATGAGAGAGAGAGAGAGAGAGTGAGTGAGAGAGTGAGAGAGTGAGTGAGTGAGTGAGTGAGTGAGTGAGAGAGAGAGAGGGAGTGGGGGGGGGGGAGAGAGAGAGGGGGGAGAGAGAGAGAGAGAGGGGGGAGAGAGAGAGAGAGAGAGAGAGAGGGGGGGTAGAGAGAGAGAGAGAGAGGGGGGGAGAGAGAGAGAGAGAGAGAGAGAGAGGGGGGGTAGAGAGAGAGAGAGAGAGAGAGAGAGAGAGAGAGAGAGAGAGGGAGAGAGAGAGAGAGAGAGAGAGAGAACTCAGACTGGCCTCCACAGATGCAACAACAGGAAACAAGATGCACCGCACTGTTCGACCAACACTGCCCTTCATCACCGCACAGTCATGGTCCAGTAGTGCTCTGGCAGAGTGCAGGGGATTAAAAGGATGAGCCCATGCTGTTACAATGACTCTGAAGACACTGCGGTGAAACCAGTCTGGTGCTACCGACACTGCTGGCACTAATGGGAAACATCCTGCTGTAGTCATGAAGCGCCTTCTACGAACACTAATTACTCACGACAGGGAAAACCAGTCACGTTAGGATGACTGGTTTCAGTCGTGCGAAATGAGTGGACGGTGAGTAGACGGAATGCTACTGTGCCCGCTGGCGCTCTGAGCGCAGTAAGACAGGCGGCCGGCAGCGCCCATCGATGTGCCGACGCGCTCGCACACCAGCCACTCCGTTCTCTCCGGTCAGCACTGCTATTTTGAGCGTGGACAGAAATGCGTAATCGCTGATAAAATTAAAACGGCGCAAACGGAAAAGGCTGAGGGGGAAAAGCCGGGGTGGAGCCGACGGCACCCGCTGAGAACGCGGGAGTGGATGTCGGGGCGGTGTGGCGAGAGTGCATGAGCTCCTGTTTGAGCTATGCTCCGGCCTGCTGGTTTACAGCACAGGGAGCCGATGCCGGGCCTCACGCTCGGGAGTCCACGCTCCGTTGCAGGGCCGGTTTCAGGAGGAGCGGCGAGGGAGAAGGGGCCGGGGCGGGGGGGGCATAAGGGGGCCCCACCTTCAGTTTGGAGATCATGCTGGCCTCGGCGTCGTCGCTGGCGCTGTTCTGGTGAACCAGGCGCTTGGCCAGCATCTTGGCGTAGAACTTCTGGAACACGTCTTTGTCTTCGATGTACTTGAACACCACCATCTAACAACAGGCGGGAGATGGGGAAGGGGAGGGTCAGTCATGGCACATTAGTGACAGTGAGTGTGGTAGTCTGCCCTGAAGACAGGCACCCCGTCTCAGTAAACAGAAGCAGCAAACACTGGCCCCTCCAGACCCCAAACTCACCACTTGGTTGAGAGTATCCTCTAGCTCTGCCTCCTCTGGATTCTTAGAGCTGAAAGAGAGGAGGACACATCCAATAAACACACCAGTCTCTCTCTCTCGCGCGCATGCACACACACATAGGGTAGCTGTTACAGCCGTAGCAGACATTCTGGCAGTGTAATCAAACGGTACCCTTTGTGATGAAGCCATGCTAAGACGCATCAGTGGTGAGATCCTGCTAAAGAGTGAAATGCTCCCAAACTTTTGCTGCGTAAGCATGACACAGCACTCAGGGTAATGCACCTGGCCTTGGGCCTTTACATTGAGTCAGCTGTGGGGGAGGGGGAGGGGGAGGGGGCACGCAATGCTGCATCACACTGCGCAGCAGGCAATGAACGCCCCCAACTGCGCAGCGGGCGACGAACACCCCCAACTGCGCAGCAGGCAATGAACGCCCCCAACTGCGCAGCGGGCGACGAACACCCCCAACTGCGCAGCGGGCGACGAACACCCCCAACTGCGCAGCAGGTGTCGAATGCCCCCAGCTGCGCAGCGCTGCGTAGCAGGTGATGAATGTTCCTGACTGCGCAGTGCTGCGCAGCAGGTGATGATTGCCCCCGACTGCGCAGCACGGCACAGACAGGACAGAGACGCACCTCTTCTTCAGAAGGGAGTCGCAGTATCGGGCCAGCAGCTCCGGAGATTTACTGGACGACTGCGCCATCTTGGTCACCGCGTTGTTGTTGATGAACCGGCCGCAAGCCTGCAGGGGGGGGAAGGAGAGGACATGATCCACGTTACACACGCGGCATGAAACCAACCTGGTACGAAAAGAACCGCGAAAAAAGGGTGCGGGGAGAGGAGGACCTCCTCTGTGAAGCCTCAGAGCCCCACCTTGTCGAGCGCAGCCACAAAGCCAGCGTCATTGTTGAACGCCGACATTACTAGTGCATTGTACTTCTTATGAACGTCCAGGATGGTCTGCACGTACATTTTGGGATCCTGCGGAAGCAAAGAAAGATGGAAAATGTCAAAGTCCATGCAGGAATATTGAGGCAAAGCGTGCGGACACATTTGACCACAGTGTGGCCGTACTGAGAGGAACAGCAGTGTTTTTCCACTTTCATGGCTACACTGGAGCATCACCAGGAGCCGTGTGTTCAGGCACAGAAAGACAAACTGCCACACGGTCAGGAGGCCAGCTCAGGCTATGCTCATGGCTGCCAATAAACCACTCGTTTAACTGGACTGCCTTTTCGGCACGCTACATGCTAAAACACTGGTTACTCCATGCCCAGTTCTGCAAGGAGAAAAGTTACTGTTTTTATGACTGACCATAATGAGGGCTACTTTCTTGGCCCCGTCTGGCTGTTGACATTTTATTTTTGAGTGGAGCCGGTTTGAAAGGACCCGTTTTTCTTTCTGGGGGTGGGGTGGGGGTGCAGCAGTGAACTTTGAATGTAACCGTTAAAACCGCTCCAGTGCTCGAGATCCGATATAAATCTTTCACGAGGGCCATGGCCGTCTGCACCTGGCCCGGCGCCCTTAGTGACAGAGCCATGCGAGGGTTCCAGTGTGGGCGCGCGACCGGCCAAAGCAAACGGTACCACCGGAGGTCGGTGGCGGAGTCCACGGTCTGCCGCTAAGCCCCGAGGGGAGGGCCTGCCAACGAGGGGAAACGGCAGAACCACCAGCGCGCGCTTTTAATTACGTTCCCGAGCGCAAGTCCTTGGAGGTTTACTCGCCGCGAGCCGTGAGTCTTACTTGGCAGTCTAATTAATGCGTCTCCCCCCCGCCCCCCCCCGCAACGACGCCCTCCAATCTAATTAAAGTATCGTCCTAAAATCTGATCCGGCCTCTCTGGGAGAAGACAGGGGTAATCCCAAAATCAGCCACAACTGCCCCGGGAGAAAACGGGAACAGCCCACACCAACTTTTAATCTCTTAATAACAGGGTAATAAATGCCACAAGGTCCTGCTGACAGTTCCAGAGTACACATCAGGACACAAGATTATTCTTGATCCTCACCCTCCTTCTCTGCGGTTCAACTGGCTCCCGGTGTAAACAGAAACTGACATCCTCACAGAAAGGCTAACGTTATGGTTACTTATGCGTGCTATTTAATTCAGGGGTGGGAGTGAGCGTTTGTGAAATCCCCGTTTAGCTCATTTGGGACTGGGAAACATATCATTTCCTGTTCTTCATCCTGAAAAAAACAGCCAACGCACCTGTTCGTGTTTACATTCATACACAGAAATAGTGATGAACTTGAATGAACAAAACTGCAACAATTCATTATTGAGCAAAGATGAAGTGAACAGTACTCTTGAGGAAAATGCTAATCTCACTGCTACAATGCAATAAAACATCTTGATGACATTTAGGATGACAGATACACACTGAAACATTTCTTCTGTTAACTCAGTGTTATATGCTACTCGATAAACGAAAGGCAATGGCTCATAAATTACCTTGGCCTGTTTTCAGCGCTAAGAGAACCACATATACAGTCAGCTCTGCTGTTGAGGGAAGAAATGAATTCAAGATCCAATTCAAAGAAGTAACTGTAATATTACTGATGAAAATGTGTCTTAATTTAATATGGACATCACACAAATTTATATCAGTGCGAGACTCCATGACGCATAAATGCCATGGCAACGCGCGTGAAGTCATGGCAACAAAGCCCCACAGGAGGCCGACATGCTGCCGTTGTGTCTCCGCACGGCCGACGCTGTGACACGAAACTCCCAGCATCCTCCTGTTCCCTTCGCCAGTCTCGCTTCCGCCACAGGAGCGGGGAGACAAAGAGGTCGCCTCAGCCGGAAACGGGCCCCGTTCTATTAGGGGAGCGGACAATTCACAGTTAACGGCGCGGCCGACCGCCGAGCCTGACTGAAGACCTGAGCTCAGAGAAATCCTGTTGCCAGGCAACGCTGGTTAATTCTTCGCCACGGCGTCTCCGCTTGCAGCAGTGCGAGGACGGAGGCAGCGGCACGCGCCAGGTGGGCCCGGCGGAGCCGGTAACCTCACGGCGCTAATGAGCGGGCCCCGAGTCAGTGTCGGCCCGTCTCCTCCTTTATATAGACACAAGGGCCCGGCATATCCCCATGTGACAGGAAAAGGGCAACAGGAACCTCATATTTAGAGGCTTGCTCTTCGCCATCAAATGGTCATATGTGATGACCTGTTCAGATCCACCACAATAAAAACGCCCTCCAAGCAACTGACTTTAAACCGATCATATCTGAGCTGTGTCTTTTGTAGAATTCATCCATTCAAATACACAAATTGGCCCTAAACCTGTTTTGGGCCATTTACCACAGAACTAAGAGGACCAGCAGAAAAGACACTCCAGTGGGACACCCCAGTGCGTAGTGAAGAGGCTCCTGTGGAGGAACTTACATTGAGAGCCGCTTCCCCGCACTTCTCAATGGCTGCCAGTCCCTGGTTGTGAATGTGCGTCTCCAGAAGCTTCTTGAGCTCTCCCAGGCCGTCTGTGATCCGGGACACCAGATTGTACATCCGGCCTAGGTCTGCGGAGCGGGGAGACACAGGCAGTGAGACCGGCGTCACTTCACAGATGCTCACGATCGCTGCCGTCACTAAAATTAAACAGCCACAGAGCAAAGGGGGCTCCCAGCTCTCGTGAATCCTGTCAGCTTTGAGACGGCAGCCATTTTGAATCTCAGCAATTCATGTGGAATTGAGACTGAGAATTGGACGTAGCTGGACTGTGCTTCATGCTGTAAGGTGCAGAACTGAGACTGAGAATAGACTGTATCTGGACTGTGGTTCATGTTGTATGGTGCAGAACTAGGACTGAGAATAATGTGTAACTGGACTGCGGACGGGAAGCCCCCCCCCCCTTCTCACCTTCGTTCTTGTCGGCGTCCAGCAGGTTCTGGAACTCCGTGTGGAAGATCTCCAGGTGCTTCTCGATCAGCACCTGCTCGCACTTGCGCGCCAGCTCGTCCTGTGTGCTCTCGTGGAGGTACACCTGCACCCTCCTCTGCTCCTCCAGGAGGCGCGCCTCTGCCTGCACACGTTACATACGCATGTTAAATACACGCACACGGACGCCACGCGCACACGCGCACACGCACACCCAGCATGCATGCGTACACAGACACACCCACACACACACACAAACATACGCACATGCACATACACACGTGCGCACACACACCTACACACGCGCACGCGCGCGCACACACACACACACACACACACACACACACACACACACACACACACACACACACACAAAACATACACAGACACACCCACCTACACAAACACACACACACACAAAATGTATGCATACACACACACACACACACACACAAAATGTATGCATACACAGACACACACACACACACACACACATAAAACATACACAGACACACCCACCTACACAAACACACACAAAATGTATGCATACACACACACACACACACACACAAAATGTATGCATACACAGACACACACACACACACACACACATAAAACATACACAGACACACCCACCTACACAAACATACACACACATGCATACACACAATCTTCCTAACAGAAGTCACCTACAGCTCACCAGTACATTTCCTCATTCTTCCATAAGCCCATATAAATCAATCTTGCTTTGCAGGAATGTCAACGAGTTCCACAGCATTTATTGCACCTGATACAACATGCAAGCTAAGCGTGAAAAAACCGCCTGCTGCTTTTTGGGTTCAGCACGGGGCTGAACCTCTGGCCCTCTGTTTACTACACAGGCACTTCCATTCACTTCCACAGGCCTCGTTAGTGACCCACCTTTTTCATGTATTCAGTAACGGGATTCTGTTGCAGGAACTCCGTGCTTTCCCTTGTGTAGAAGCGCTCGGTGTCTGCCAAGAACTGAGTCTCAAAGTACTCTTTGTATACAGATAATGTGGGCCCCTTAGCGAAGGCATCATCTTCATTCAGGCCCAGCTCAACTGCGAGAGACAAAAAAAACACGCTGTCACGCTCCACGGCCGAGCCTATCGCTCTTTCACTCGCTACTATAGATGCAAACGCGCTCACATGCAATGTAGTTTTAGTGGCTGGTCTCTTCATTTTTTTAAAAACAATGGCACCCTCTCCACAGCCTGCACTGTAGAATGGTGGAAGACCCAGCGGAGGAGCTAAACCTGTCTCGGACCGGACGGGCACCTCCCGGCGGTGCAAGGCCAGGGCGACACTCACCGTAGGACTGGACGACTCCGCTGATTAGCCTGGTGTTGATGGTCTCCCCGTTGCGCTCCTTCTCGATCAGCTTCAACACTGCGTTCGTCACCTGGGGCAGGGAGAAAGTGGGCATGACCGGAGCCGATTACTGCAACCCATCCCCCCACGATCGCACGCGTTCGATGGGGTACGCATCTCAAGGTCACACTGAAAGGGCCAGAAGTGACAGACCCAGTAATAACGCCAAGCCTGTTGTTTGCATTAGTTCTTTGACTCAGGTTCTCCGTTTAGAAAATTACCACACTGCACTGCCTCAGAACCAGCACAAATGCTAAGTTACTAGTTTGCTCGCTATGACACATCTACGCCCAAGTGAACACATCCCTTGACTCGCTAACACCTTAACCAACAGTACCTTTTCGTCGGACATAGTGCTCCTACATGAGCTAATGGCACGTCAGCCTAAACTGCCATTATTGGATACTCACTTGTTTATTCAGAGGTCGAAACAAGCATTCCCTCCATGTAACCAGGGCAAGCTGAAAAAGAACACAACACACGGGTTTACCGAGGGCCGAGCGGCGGAACCAAACAGGCCAACCAAACCTCGGCGGAGCGCCGGCGAGTTACCGAGTAGATTTCGTAGATCCCTTTGCGGCCCTCGTCGCACTCGCGCCGGACCCAGTGTCGGTTGAGGTAGGCACAGATACCGTTTAACACCTTGCTGGAGAACCTGTAGTCCTCCCACTGCTGCGTGTAGAACTTCAGCACGCTCTCGTCCATCAGGTCCTCCCCATCCTGCGGGGGGGGGGGGAGAGAAAACGCACGCGTCACGCCGGCTGAGTGTTAACAGGGACGCTTTTCAGGTGAGCGTGTGACGGCAGGAGCATCATTTACACACGGACTTCTGTTTTGGGAGACTGGTCTGAATGAGGCTGCTGAGTCAGCGCTATCCCCTCTCTGACCCCCCCCACCCCCACCCTCAACCCCAACAGGGCAACCAGTTCAACCAGTTCAACACTATTCCCAAGCCATAAGGGCTTCACTAAAGCCCAACACCGAGGGCTGAGCTGATGCCCAACCTTCAAATGAGCAAAAACGGCTGAAATCACAGGAACGCTGTAAAGGGTGCCTCATAAACCTAATTGGGCAATAAAACCACGGGAAGTGAAATTAGTTTGCTTGTCCCCAGAAGGGAATGACATTCGATAGCACATAACAGAAAGATACGGCAGGCGACACCCACCCACCGCGCAGCGCGGTGAATAGGGGATGATTCGGCCGGAATACAGGAGAGAAAGACGTCCTTTGTCCTCGGTGGATGATGAGGGGAATTCTCGGCCAAGCGACCGCGCACCCCCCTTCGTGTTGTGCAACCATCGTATGTGCCAACGCGTTTGATAATGAAATTGAATTATTCTGGCCTGGTAATGATCTAGTCCATTCGCGTTCTTGGTGAGGGCGCGCAAGAAAGTGTTGTGGAAAGAGTTCACGCACCGCACAGCCAAGCCATTTAAGAGCGACAGACAACAAGGAGAAAAGGGAGCAACACCACTGCCAGCCACAGAAATGGAGGGAACAAGTATTATGTAAACAGGGGACGGGAGAACAGTTACTCATTATAGCAATTAAAAGACAGAGTGACTCAGCATTACTGAAGGGAAAAAAAACAACTACAGAGAAAAGGCAAATGGAGAGTAAGGTGTATGTTACCTTGAGAAGGTTTGTCAGGTAGTTCTTCAGGAATTCCTTCAGTCTCTTGTAGAGCTCCAGTCCCACGAACTGGGCCCCCCCTGGGGTGGGTGCCTTCTTGGAAGGCTTGGAGGGGGGTGCCCCGGCACCTCGGGCCTGGTTGGATTGATGCACGCTTGTGCAGTAGTTATAAACATGTCTGAATCGCAGGTTAAGGAGGCAAAGCGAGACTCATCTATGCAGAAAGCAATGAAAAGCCCCATCTCCTGAATTATCAATACACCACAAAGGATTTCATAGGCTGAGGAAAAAACAGCCTACATCTGGCCTCTTAAAAGAAAACAGGCTAACACTGCAATTATCCACTCGGATCCTCTAAAACAGAGCATTTATATTAAGACGAAATGTGACTGGTAGCTGAAAACCGCAAGGAATTACAGCACAAGAACAACCATTGTTTTGGCTTCCAAATTATTGCAGGCATAAGACATATTTACTCAAAACTCACAATAATGAGATTGCATCAGGTTTCAGCGTGCATGCCTTTGCCAGCAGAACGTTCAACAAAGCCAGCACAGAAACCACAAGCATCCACGAGAAGCCAGGAAATAGGCTTCATTGAGCTCACTCCTCATTTAAACAACCCTGGAACAGATTATAAAAATCCAAACCTTTTTTTTTTCCCTTTCTTCTTCTGACAAGAGAGCGAGTTTGACTGCAAATACACAGACGAGCCTTAATCCCTGAGCCAGGAAGCTACACCAGGAATGTGAATTATGTTACGGCCTGAATTCTGCAGTAGGCGGAGATGCCTTCTCGATCAGCCACTCAGGCAAATTTACGCAGACCTTCCACTCGAAGTTAGCTTTTGTCTGCTAGCGCGACATTCTCTAAAACACGCTCAAACACACTTCCTTAATTAAACCCTTGTCACCGTTCAAGTGCCAGTCAACACAGAGAACATAATGCTTTGAAAACAGACAAAAAAGAAGACGAAAACGATGCACTTGAGACGGAAACAGTGGGGCCTGAGACAAGCTTGTGAAGTCTGCCTGAGCCCGTTTTGGGTGGAGTGGACCCCCCCGACGCTCCCGCCAATGGCACTTCACCGGCCTTTTGAGACAGCCAATAAAGGAAGCGTCTGAAGAGGGCACTTGGAGCCCAGCCTACCTTTCCAGAGAGAGAGAGAGCGTCTTTTCAGCCCTGTGTCACTCTCGGGCTCTCAGCACTGATAGAGGGCCTCAAGGAGCTGGGAAAAGCACTGGAGCCGCACCACAGCGCAGGACAGCTCCTCAGCCGAGCACCACAGCGCGCTCAGCAGCACCGCAACCGCGCACCTCTGAGGGAAGGCTCTGGCGGAACATCTGGCACGGTCCGCAAACCGTCCAGCCGTTTGTTGACGCTGAAAATGAAAGCGCCGGGGGGCCTCAGCTTCACCCATTAAGGGTGCACTTACTTTTGCTGGACAGGACCACCGAGAATTTCCTTTAAATAGGAAGGGTTTTGACATGCCCAGTGGAGGAGACCCAGTGGGAACCGCTGCAAACATTCACTGCTAACTAGTGAACTCGCTGACCTTGCCCTGACTGGACACAATGCCCTAACAGCCGTGACTGCATGACAGCTGTGGATTTTAGCTTATTTTACTCCAGTGCTCAGAAACACAGCTGATGAACTTAAAACAGACGGTACAAATATTTTTGTCTTGTAAAAACATTTAAGACAAACACACTGTGGATAAAAACACTTCAATTGTGTGTTTTTGGACCAAGCTGGATGAGGGAAAACAGAATCGTGACCGGTCTCAGAACGGACGCCACTTTGGTTAATGTACTTTCTGTTTTTTGCTGTAGCCCAACACGTATGTGCCACATGTGCTGTAGGTGCACTGTGACCCACTTTGCTATGCCGTATGTAGGCTTCTGGAACTGGGTTGTTGTTGCCTGCGTGTGACTGTCACGCCTCTACGTGGACTCTGGACTTCACCTAGTGATGCAGTCCTCTGCTCCAAGCGCTGCACCGGCAAGCAGCATGTTTCCGTAGATGCTGGGTTGGACCATTTACAAGGCATTGTTCCTCACTCAGAGGTAAAATAAGAAACAACACAAGTACAGAACGAGAAGGGGAAAAAAAAATAATGACAACGTACGAATCTTGCAAAGCACAAGATCCATGCCTTTTTCTGAACATCCAAACACGCTCGTCTGACTCGAAACAGCTGTGACTGTAATAGCAGCTTTTGTAGGACTGAATGTGAAGCTGCCACAGCACATGCTGGAACATTAGAGGGGTAATTGAAGGGTGTGCCATGCTGTCCCAGCGGGGGACGTGTGCAAGCCGGACCTCGGACCCGAGCCGCCGGCCGTCCTCTCGCGTGCCTCCGGCTCACAGGGACACCGTGGGAGGGCTTCCTCCGCTGCGATGACCCATCTTGTAATTAAGCAGCAGACTGGAATTACACCCCATCAAGGGTGGAGTGGAATGAACGACGAGGGATGGATTGGGGGGGGGGGGGGGCTGCTGATGTGATCTCCTCCTGCAGCAGTAAGGAGCAGGTACGATGGGGCTGCTCAGAGAACTACGTCATCCAGAGGAATATGAGCACCACTCTTTCATGGACTTGTTGTGAGCAGAACCGCTCACTGTAATGAGACGCACACAGTCAGCCTCTCTTTTTGATCAAAAGAAACCCACCCACCAACCCACCAGTTTAGAGGTGGAAATCACACAACCACTCATACTACAATGTGTGTGAGAAAAAACATCAATAGCCCCATGGCAAAGTGGAACATACCATAAGTGGCATCATTTACAGAGGAGTTCCACCTGAAACAAATCAAGTTACTAATTAATAATTAAAACTATAGCAGGGTGTTTGCATCCAACAGAACATTGGGCAGTTCTAAGCTGCAGGCTGACACAAATTTGAGTTGGTTTGAGTGTCCATTGTGAAAAAAAAATCCATTTTTGTGAGAATGCACAGTCGTTTGAATTTTTCTTTCAGAGAGCGAGTAGACCCAGCTCTCTGGGAGACACTGAGATACAGCATAACACCCATGTCTGAAAGACTCAGTTCAAACATTTTCACTCAGCAATGGCCACCTTTCACTTATGCCTCGAGTTGTTCACATCTGGAATGTTCAAACAAAGCACACAGTAAACACCGAAAGAACATAAATTAGGCCCAGCATGAGCGACGACTCAGCTCAACAACACATACTGCTGCTAGACATAGCACATACTCAAGTTGCTAGACGAATACTCTACTTCTTCACAAAGAGGAAGGTTTTGATATATATTCCTTGATGGAAATCTGAACAAACTAGTTATTAGACACATGTAGTAGTTCTTTGAGGACACTCCTTCCCACAGCGATCCGCTAAGACAACTCAGGGGAGCCTTGCAGCCAGTCCAGCAGACACAAATACAATGTTACAGGGCCAGCAATGCCTAAGGGCATTAAAAGTACAATGTCATAGGGTCAGCAGGGCTTGAAAAACAGCCACCAGGCCTGACAATTTTTTAGCCCCTGTATCAGCAATAGCACAGAAATGACACAATGGACTGCCAAAACAGGGACAGCCTTTTGGTAAGGCACTGCATAAACCCAATATAACAGACACGTCCAATATTTAGCAGTTCAATGCCTGGATCAAGTCAGTCCCACCTCATTTACAACTTGGAGCACGACTGGCTGTAATTACGGAAAACAATATAATATTGATGCGGACACTGAAGCCTAAGGAACTTGTTTAACTACAGTCATTTAAAGTGACTGCTATCTATCGCAACACACACAGTTAAATCCGACATTTTATTTCAGCTGAAAAAAGGCACAATAACCACTAAGATCAACACTAGCAAGACAGCACCCTAAAGATAATGGAACTCACATTACATCAGGTGTTGGCATACCGACATGTTTTTTAAATGCATATGCAATAAACATGATACTGAATATAAAATTTTATCTATGGTTATGTAACAAGTAGGGCTGGGTATTGGCACAGATGGCCCGATTCGATTCAATTCCAATTCACAAGGTAACGATTCGATTCAATCCGATTAGATTCCGATTCGATATCAATTCCATAGGAATGAGATGTGAAATACTATAGCAGCTTTCCATATTTGGAGAGATGTTTAAAAAGCTCTAAAGGGAACACAAATTTACAAATGCAGAGACACTGGAAACAAATTGTGAAAATCACTAAAGAAAAGGCCAAAGGCTTGTACAGTCACGTGCCGCTTAACGTCCGTTCGCATATACATCCGTAGTCCCGTAAGGTTATAATAAAGTTTAAAAATCCCAATCACAGAACTGGACGTAACAGACGTAACTGGACGAAGTGAAGGCAATGCTTCCCACACACAACACGTGTATCTCATGTCTCATGGAAGTAAAGCGATTGCACTGCCAGGCGTATAATGGTACAGTACATACTACACCATATAATACATATGTCTTGATAGTCATAACAAACGCCTATGCTAATGCCTTATGTATGTACTGTAAGCTAGCCTACTAAACTTTCTATCGTTGTTTTAATGTGAACTTTGCCTACTTGTAATTAAAAGGTTTACCGTATAACAGTGTATGCTACGACTTGTAAGCAGCAACATCCAATCTCATGCCTATTCCATATAGGTTTACTGAGTATATAGTGTTCGCACAACGTCCAAATCACATAACGTCCTACTTCACAGAATGTATCGTGGACTTTAAGCCAATGTTATCTGAGGAACACATGGGTATAGTAAAAATAAAACCAACGTGTATCATTGCCTGTATTAATGACACAAAGCAGCAATGTGCCTGCATTAGTTAGCTCAGGGAAAGCTGGTTTGTAAGGTAGCTACAATGACAGACAAAACGTAGCTGACCGCCAGTAGCAACTTTGCAATTGTGAACGTTTTCTTGCTAGCCTAATATGAACAACTAGCTAGCCTAATATGAACAACTAGTTTTGCTACCTAGCAAACAAACAAACAACTACGTTTCTCTTGAGTTGCATTAATAAATTACATTGCATTCGTGAGCAAGTGTTGCTGTTCAGTTTAGCTAGGTAGCGGTTGTACACTGTATTAAAGTTAAAGCTAAAAAGCTGTGACTGCAGTGCAAATATATATGAATATGTATACCAGGCATCTCCACAATTTTGGACACCCTTCTCCACGCATCATTTTTTAAATTTATATCTCTGTACGTATCAAGAGACAAACTGTAGAGTATGGGGAAACCCAACACTGCCACGACAAGCTTCTCCTCCACGTTTGACTGGAACCAAAATGTTGGATCATTTGTTTCAGCAACGCGTGTCACGCTGCCTTTGCCGTATCGCTCAGTATTTGCCTCGAGTCCAGTCTATTTTAGCCCCACCTAGTTGCAAAGCCAAAGCCCACTTGTGTCTTGTCGCTAAATCGCCAGCTCTCACTGAAAATGAATGGCAGCCAGTCGCTTTCTCTCTCTCCTGTGTCGTCTGTGTGACAGTAGGGTTAGCCATGGTGAACACTGAGAGGTCGCATCACAGTAAAAAGAAAAAATTGATGTAACAGGTTTTCCTCTATGCGTTCGCAGGTCATTAAACGTTGAAAGTTAAACGAGAGAGCGACATCTAATGAGGGGGCACTTGCAATTGCCTTTAGGCTTTGTCCGAGCCCGTCTATTTAATTATCTGGTTAAGTTTAACCATTTCAGAAATGAACCTAGAAAACCGGAAAAAATGCATATTAGCCTAAAAGACTGATCCATAAATTTTACAGATCGATATTGAATCGGACGAATTTTAAAAAACGATTAATCGAACAAATGGTATTTTTGCACAACCCTAGTAACAAGACAACATTCTAGTCTAAATGCACCTCATTTTCCTTTGGAGGAGTGAGATGTGTTAGCTGCATTTCCTTTAGGTCATAGATAGATTAGGTAGAAAAAGGTTTAAGTGGAAGCTAGGTACCTGACACAGTTGGAAAGCAAGTGTTCTTCTAAATTTAGTCATAGACACACAGTAGGTGATAGTAGTTTAGTCAAATGCTCAGTAGTATGTTTTGAACTTCAAAGTTCCCTAAAAAATATTTAGCTTTAAATTAAATTAGAACGGAGTGATCTTTCAAGTTTACACCAATTTCAATCCAACTAATCATACTAGTAATCTCTCTGTCTCATTTACAACACTCCTACAAGAGCAACACCCACCTGTTGAGAATAACCCCCTGCTCACATGCAACTTCTGCCAGGCAAAAAAAAAAAAACAAAATTACAGGGGAAACACTGCATCCCCCTTTGATTTGAATTGCCATGAATTGCCCTGAGCTCTCAACTGTACAGGTGAAATATGACCTTATTCCTGGGAGGAACTCTAACAGTGGACTGTTACAATAGCACAGGACTGAACCATATCACAGTGCTAGTAGCATATGTAGCAAGACTTCTGTATCAAAACGTGCATACTTTTTTCCCCTCAGAACGAAGGCCTGCGATACTAACTGTAAACACTTCACCGTGTGCTTGTGAAGAACATTTGCCTCATGTGAATAAACCTCTGCCTACACCAGCTTTGCTCGTTATTCTTACTGCTGGCATCTGACATGATCGGAATGACTGAGGTTAAGTGAGACATGCCTTCAGTTCTGTCATTTAAATTCAGCCACACATGGGAACACAGCAGTACGAGCTCTCTCCAAACTGACCTGCCGGTGTTTACGAAATCAATTCTGCACTGCTCTGATCCGCATGTGGTGCCGGGGTCCTCGGAACACAAGACACTGCTCAGTCAGAGGATGTGCAGAAATCAGCTGGAGGGGCTCCAGAAAGTGCTGCTGTCTGCTTCTGCCACATCACTCCAATGCAAACTCTCCACCCATTAACTCCTTCTGTCACCTCAAAGCCAATCCTTAAGATAAAAGAAACGCACCACTAATGTTGACAAGTTATCAACATACAGACTGCAATTTTTTTAACATCTTGACAAGGAGGATGCAGCAGAAGGCAGAGGTAATGTTTACGGACTGGCATTAGAGGCACAGATATAATTTCAATCAACTGGAATCTACCTAAACGGAACAAAAAAACACATCAAAAAGTGTTCTGATTCCTTGCCTTTACATTTTTTCAAAGGAGGGGAATATTTAACAAAACTGTAAAGCGTAACTGAATTTAGTTCAAAACATCAATGCAACTTAAGCAATGCAAACCCAAAAGCTGGCATCTTAGATTTGCAGTGGTATTCTGCAGTGCCATTTGCCTGCAAACAGCAGAGATGTGGACTGACCTTGTGAATCACTGCCCACCATGTCAGCGTGAGCCTTCAAAGCACCACCACTGAATTATTATGACGTGCACTGCTAGATTATACTCGAGTGTCACCCACGAGGCAGATACCCTAGCTCAGCAACACAGCCTCTGCCCTGAGTCTCTGATCTAGCCAGGAGGTCGCTTAAGCGCCTATTCTTAGCTGCGGCTGGAAGAAGCAGACCTAGATGTCGTCACGCCCCTCACTCACTGATTGGCTCACTTGACCGAGCGGCTCCCACAGTAACGACATTCCACCACCAGAGGGCGAAAGGGCAAGCAAAACAGTCGCACCAGCTACGCGGCACCTGTTCACTGCTTGCCTTTCTTATATACAGACCACCCTTAAACAGTGCAGTTGACTACTGGTGCAAATGAGAGAGACTGAAGCCTTCTGGAGCACCGATGCCGGCAGAAGGCTTGCCCTGGTTCAGATTCCCACAGTAGATTTCCTGTACCATTCTGCCCATCCCGCCCTTGGGCAGACAATGCCAGACTGTGCTCTGTAGGATACGTGTAGAGTTCCATGTATCGTGACTTGGCCATGCTCTGTCTGGTGTAGACCTGCTGTATTCCTGCTCGAAGATCATCCCAGATCTGGTCCAGCCCAATCTGTTTCAGGCCATGTGGGTTCTGGCTCCTGTTAGATGACATTGTCTCTTCCGATTGCCTTTTCACTTCTTTAGAAATATTCCTTCTCTTCTTGTTTGTATTCTGTTTTTTTTTTTTTTTTTAACAAAATTAAAAGCTACTCCTCCATGAGGGGCAGTGTTTAAGAAACCACAGTCTGAAAGAAAAAAAAAAGAAAACAGGAGTCCTCTCCTCAAGGATCGTCCGGCGGCGTCAGCGGGTCCTCTCCAAACAGCAACTAGGAGACCACCTCACCAAAATACCTGGAAGAAAAAAAAACAGACACTACAGAATGAGGGAAATTTCTTATCCTTCTTATATGCATCCTCTGCATGTCCATGTGTTTAAATGATACATGACTTTTCTGGTTTTCAACAAAACTGGGGAAAAAAAAAACATTAAAATGTCCTGGTCCAAGAAATTTTCAGCCTATCTCTGACTAGAATTCAAAACCACCTATTCTGGGCCCAGGTAAGATTTCAGTAAACCTACAGGACTTCATATCCCCGTCATTTCATTCTATGTTTCTGCATCACAATCATAAAAGAAGAATGCAGATTATTGGTCGTTAAGGAAAATTATTCATTCCCAACAACAAGGATGAATTATCCTCACTATTATCCTTTTGTTCAATGTTAAACAGCTGTGGTGGGTTTTGTATGGTGAAGGAGTGCTGATTGGACAGCTAGTGAGAGAAGGAGTGGTCAACACAGTACACATGCTGATTGGACAGCAGGTGAGAGCTGGATTATGTTCACCTGCTTAGAAACAATACTCACAAAAGCTGGGCTATTACTCAAGCGCACTGTTAGGAGCCAAAAGAGCATGTGAGCCATGAACTTTATTTCTAGTAATCCACTGGTTAATTCTCTTCCCACTCAGCTGATCAGAGATTGCACTAGTCCATCTGTATAACCAGATAAATTACTCCCTTGAAAGATGGTGTCTTTGCACAAGTGTATGTGGCTTGAAAGTCAAGTGTAATTATTTAAGAGAGATAAAGAAATGACAAACTCCTCAAATACCTCATGATTGCCAAATGATGACTGCGTAAAAACATTGATCTGATCTGGTTTTCAGCCTCCAACAGAGATGCCTCAGAGACTTAAAGTATACCTGAAGCAGCCACCGCTCTGACCAACGGGCTAGAGAAGAACTGAGGTCCGTGCTACTTCCTCCTGAATGCATTCAAAACTGGGCCAAAACAGGCTGTTCTTTTCAAAAAGAGACGTGAAGGTTACAGGGGGAGGGGAATGGGAATGGGAATGGGGGGGTGGGGGGTACGGGGTGACGCTCATCGATCGTGACAGGCTGGGGTTTATATTTAGGCCAGCATTTCTGTTTTGTTAACTCCGGACCCGGCAGCTGGGGCTGGGACTTGACCTTAAATGTTTACGTGCTGCCGTGGCCCGCGCCGCGAGTCCCTGCATGCCGGTGCACGGCGGCTGGCCGGGGGGTCCACGCCGGGGGCGCGGCACGCACCAGCAAGTGGCTGGCTGGATTGGGTTTAGCCCCCGGCTAAATATAGCCCGCGTACACGCTGGTGCTCCTCCTTGGCTTACCGTGGGCTGGCAGGGGTGACTTCCAGCACGCTGAGGGAGATGTGATTCAGTGCTGAACAACATGTCGGTTTACTCGGAAAGACGGCATTGGCAGAACGGGACGGTCACCACTAGATGTAGTATAGCAAACGCAAGGAAGACCATGTAACACTACCAACGAAACACCCCCGCCCCTTCTCTGTGTCCGTCAGGCTAACCTATGAAAACAACGTAACTGACAAGACTATCAACTTAAGAGTCTCTCACTGGATGAGAGTGTATTCAATTTACACCAACAAAGAAAAGCACTTGGATGTCCCCTGTTTAAATGCACATTTACACATACAGTTACCCAACACTTCACTGATATTCCAGTCTTACTAACTGTGAGCTAGTTTTCCCATTCCAACCCATGAACGCTACTCCATGTGTGCAAACATATCCCTATTAATTTAAATGTTCACTGGTTGGAAGAGGGAGCATTTGCACCATAAGATGTTATCAATTTCTGAAATGATAGCCAGACTAAGATTCCTGAGAAGCATCTTTGGTCCAGCAGCAATTCCTCTCGGTTCGAGCAGAAAGCCCCGCCTCCCTGTCCTACAGTGGTCAAACTCTATAGAATTCTATTCAATTCAGAGCTGCAGGACATAGATATCTGTGTGTATCCATCTTAATCACATGTTTACTGACTCTTATGCACTTTTTAAATAATAGCCAAGTTTATCCTCACACATTCTAAATCCATTCAATTTAAACTTCTCTAGTCACAGTGTCATGCTTTAGTTTCAAGAATCAACATGGATAAGCCCACTTCACAGCGCTAATGGGCTTAAAGACTGACAGTGAAACAGCTGATGCCTATATCAAAACCATGGCAAAGGTACACACAGGGCGTGTATGTTATTTTACATCTGCTACAAGCAGACGAGCTGAAACAAAAACTGCACCATTAAATCAATATGGGCCTTGGGACAAGTCAGAAATGTCCAAAGCGCAAGTGCAGCAAGAAGCTTGCTGTGCAACCCTGGAAATGCAAGCAGTTTACTTTCAAAAAATGTTCTTCAAAGCCATGGCTCCGAAAAAGTCACCAAAAGGTAAAGAAGTGACCTGGATAGGTTAAAAAAAAAGGCGTTCTCCGCCACGCTGGTATACAGGCCAACTTCAGTGTCCCGGAGTAGTGAAACTATAGCTAAATAAAAACACCAAATAGAGACGCTTTTGCCGAGCTGGGGCAGCCAAGCAGATCTGTGCGCGGCCCACGCTGACACAGATAAGAGACGACTGGACGCTGTCTGCCTGGGAGCTTTGCGGCCCTGTGATCTGCAGCCCAGGAAACGGGCTTTTAATCCTTGCGCGAGTGTTTGCGTATGCTTGTCTGTGTGTGTGTATGTGTGTGTTTATGTGCGTGCATGTGTGGGAGACAGAGCTGAGAGTTCACTCGGGTAAGCGTCTCAACGCTGACGACCTAATCCAACTCCCTCTGCTTCCGGGCTGCGACCGGAGGCAGACTGATCCTGGAGATGAGCGTTCAGGTGACCCCCCTGCCAACCTCGCCTGAGCAGACACAACCCAAATACCCACAAAATTCAACCGGCTCCTCAACACCACAACCGGATAATGTTACCAAAGTGAACAAAGCATACAACTCAGCTTAATCATTTGCCCAAAACCCACTGCATACAACCTTGACGAATATAAATATTAATAAATATACACACAATGTAAAGCTGTATGTCAGAGACAAGAATTTTTTAATAAGCTGCAATAACCTAGTTCTAGACAAAGGGTACACTGGAGAGAAAATATGTTGTTCACCAAGAGTGATACAATCACCACAACAAAACAGTAGGGTTAATCTTTGCACCAAGCTACTCCTGAACATGATTAAAATGCCTGCAAACCCATTTAACTCTCAGAAGCTGCATATACAGTAGGTAAGTTTACAGGGTTATCATACCGTTTAAAAGGTCTTAACAGTAATAAACTACAGGAAACAGCGGTGTGTAAAGAACCAGGGATCTAGCATGGTATGTTGAGGAAAAAAACAAATTAACAGGCTGTTCATTAATATCTGTTAAGTCTCTTGTTAAAGGTTACTTCATCCTATAGCATGTTTAGATCAACCAAGCTATACTATGAACAAATCCTGACACAAAAGTAACTAAAGAGAACCAAATGATACATTGTTTAGTAAACCAATAGTATCCAAGAGCATGTTTTGACTCACACAAGCAGAGTGGTTTACAACGTATTTGTGTAGATCTGTCCCAAATAATGGTAATAAAAACTGCTTATACCGAAGACACACTCAAGGGCTGGGAGACATTTTTAACCATAGTAGAAGTTATTCATCACCCTGTGTGCGATGTCAGATTGCTGTAAATTCACTGGGCACAATGCTACGCACCATCATCAGAACACCTGGAGATGCGGCCAGCAGAAATGTCGTCAAGCACGCCAGTTCTACTTTTGTCAAAGGCAGAAACCGCCACTCGCTTTTGGTTTTGCAGGAAAGTCGCCGCTGGAGCTTCCTACCATTGACATGGCAGGACCTCTGGGTTTGGTTTGATCATTGGTTC
Source organism: Megalops cyprinoides (assembly GCF_013368585.1). Lineage (NCBI taxonomy): Eukaryota > Metazoa > Chordata > Actinopteri > Elopiformes > Megalopidae > Megalops > Megalops cyprinoides. The sequence continues at coordinate 13,830,154 of NC_050584.1, forward strand.
ATCTTCTTGTCGTAGCTTTGGACTCCAGTGAAAAATCATGATAATCACTGCTGCAGCACAGTAACACACCAACACAGATGTGCATGTTAATGTTTGCTTACTGCAGAGGTGGACATCAAAACCTGCCAGCGTCATGCAATAATGGTGTCTGATTCTCTTAACATTGGCTCTGTATTTACACAAACCTGTTAACACCATAGATCGATGGTTAAATTGTGCATTCCTTTATTAGAGCTGTACCTTGCCTATACACTGTACAGCTATTCCCAGGGTAATTATTTCTTCAGTGCAGGCACCACCTCTTATCATATCTCAGTGTACCCTCTAAGTAACCATGGCAACAGAGCTCAGAGACCAGGAGTGGAATGTTTAATGGGTTCTCCTTCTTATTAGATGAGAGCACTAACTTAGCCAGAGAAAGCCAGTCAGTGGACATGAGTTGAAGAAGCAGATTTCAGGTAAAAATATCTTCTTTCCTTGCAAGAGAAAGACTGGTGACAATATCTTTTTTTTTTTTTTAAGAACAGATATAAAAAACCATGGATGGAGAGATTCTGTGCAGCAGTATATCTTATTACTGAGTGCTGTGTTGTTCTTGTAATTTGTACAAACCTTCCCCCCGGTGAGCAAATTGGGTATATTGAATAAATGTTACCACCTCCTTACAAAATCTTGAAACCAAAAAAATAATGTGACAGACCAGCTATGTACAAATGGGTTATATTAACGTCGGATGAACGTTAACTGTACCGAGAGCATGGCTGAGGGGGAAAAAAACTATCATTATTAACTACAAAAGGTAACCCTCTGAATTTGAAAGAAGACAAATTTATACAATGGTATGTGTTCAGGTTTACAATGCATAGCTGCCTGCAAACAGTTCCACAAGGCTCTAAATCAAATGCACCTCCATGCAGCTTTTGTCTGAGGTTTAGATATGAAGTTGGGTGACAAAGAAAGACATGTCAACAAAAACAGAAGCTAATGCTATCACATCTCAAAGGAACAGCGTGTGACTGGTCATCAAAGGAAATGATTAAACTTCGAGCAAGCTGGAAGCGTCCCTCAACATCACGTAAGACCGGGGCAAAGGAGGGTCAATCTTATTTTTATCAGAGTGTGGCCAGGAGAGAAAACAGCTCCTCTGTCGCAAGCGAGCGGTGTCACAAGGAGAGACGTCTGCTTTCCCAACAAACAGGTTCCAGGTACCGACCACGGTCGTCATAGCAGCCGTGTCAAAACATTTTGTTGTGCAACCTGAGGCAAGCAGCACTTTCACATGAAACAGCGACCCAGGAATAGACCTTCTCGGGGGGTTCATGACCTGTAATCATTTGATTTCATTGAGAGGCACAAGGCTTGTCCCTTACAGGCTCCAGGGGATCCACAGCTTACTGTAGCTGGCACACTCAGCGCTACATTCATCAGGAGAAGGCTGTGTGTGCCCTGACAACGATGGCAGGAAGTATAAAACCCTACAAACACCCAGACAGAATATGATCCTCCTGCATACCCCGGAATTCGAGGTCAGTTGACTTTGTATTCCTGTGTACTGAATGTCCTCTTGTGAAGGTGGAACTGGGGATCTCGTCCTGACTGCACATCTATTCTTGACATTTACGTTAGACACTTATACCAAATTATTTACTGCACATTTAAATTAACCTCTAAAAACAGTACCACTGATTCTATACTCCAGACCTTTTGTCATCTTCTGGAGAGACAACTCTTCTCACTAATCATAACTAGTCCTGAAAAATGTACTTGATTGATACTTCTCAAACACCTGCCAGAGGTGCTGTAAATGCTTTGCTTATTAATAACTTACACGTTAGTATTAATCATTGTCTTTAGTTACGCAATATTTTGCACAACATTAACTCTCTGCTAGTGCAATGCCTACAAATCAGACTGATGCTAAACTGCTAGCACAGAAGCACTAATTCATCACTTTCACAACATTGCACACGTACAAAATAATATTAATGATCCAACGATTACTGTACTGATCCAGGCTCAATGAACTGGAATACAGACACGGAAACATAAACACCACAACCAGGCAGCACAGTCACACTGTAAATATGGGGTATATTCACACTGTAAGTCTTGGATAAAAATAGAAAGCAAGATGACAAATCAAAGTAGATCCATACATTATGCATGGCAATGCTGCATATCCTGGAACTACACATTTAGACTCTGTGGTTTTCAGAAACCAAAATAATCATTCACAAGAAAAATAAAAGCTGCTGATCGTTTTAAATAACCAGGAAACTTTGGTTATCAGATATGTTCCACAACTGACAGCATAGCATTTTTAAAATCAGCATTGAGTAAACCATACCGTACATCACCAAAATGAAAGTGTACACCTGCACTGATGAAAAAATAAGTAAGTTGTGGTGTTGTTTATGAGACAGGCCAATAAGTTGTGCCAGTTGACTTAGCAAATAAAAATGTGGAAGTAATTGACTGTCTGTTATTGCAATTTATTTATTTTAGTCCCTTTTTTATCATACACCTTGACACAAATTGATTTGGAGGGTCATCATCAGAGGCAAATCATGATTACTCAACATTTTGAGCACCAGGCCAATTCTGTGGAGTAGAATGCTACTTGGCATCGTTGACACTGAATGTGTGAAAAGCTAAATAGGTAAATAAGTGTCAAGTAAATGAACACATTGAACACTTTGATGTAATGGAATTCTGGCTAACTGCTGTATGCAGAAAATAAAGAGGTCCAAGTAGTTCAAGTAGTCATGGAACAGAAGAAAGGTTTGATGAATCTGCCATGACATCACAAACCCCACCTTCTGGAAAATGATCAGATCTGCTTAATCAGCTCAGGCAAGCTCACCTCAGAACAGACCTTTTGACCCAATAGCCTAGATTTATCAATGTGACACAGTCAATACACAACTCACAGGAGTTCAGGGAGCTTATGTTTTTAAAGATTATATTAAAGCCCACTGCTGGGAGCAAAATCAGTTTATCTTAAGTCACTGTTATAAACGTTGTGACTCAACACCTAAACCCAACCAGTTTCACAGGCAGTAATTTACACAGGTGAGTTACAGAGGTATCACTTAAAGTCAGTATATTAATCCAGTGCCTTTGCTTAATGTCCCAACTACTGTCATTTTTGAAAAACACTTTCTATGTCTGAAGACCCAACCCTATTTAAACTCAAACAGAGCACTGTATAGTTACTTGAATTCAAGATTTAAGCCTACCTAAGACTCCTCACATTTCAAGAAGCATTATGAGTAGACAAATAAGTGCATGCGCAAACACTAGTTAGCCAATTCAATCCACAGGAGATGTACTCTTTACGCAATAGCAAACAGTTAACGGCCAAGTACAGTAGCTAGCCAACATTGTGTGCCTGTTTTATACACCAAGTATACACCTGCAAGGCTACCACAGGGCTATCGGGATACTTCATGTACATTTAGTACTTTGAAGTGCTTCATGTATTTTTCAACTCTTCATGAACTGTGACATTGCATTATCTGAAAAAGTGCTGTACTGGTAATCTGAATGTGTCACTCTTCTTACGATCAAACTCTCAGAGGAAACAGGATCTACACAAACAGGAGAGAATGCTGCTGCTTTCACATTACAGTGGATGCATCACTGGGTTTGCATGCAACTACTGTCCTCTGTAGAGACAAATCTAAATGAAAAGCATTCTGAAAACCTGTAAACACTTTCTCCTTTAATGGGACCCAAGGTATGCTGTTTGTAAGGATGCAGTTCCTACAAACTTAATGGTTACAGGGTTGCAAACAATAACATAATCCAGATGATATATTAATATAACACAGGTTTACAGGTGAAAATAGTATCATTATGAAGATTAAACGTGATATGATGATGACGACAGCATTAGCAATGTGTTGATGGAGAACAGAAAAGTCACATTTGGCTTGCCTGTTTTTCTTAGCCTATGGCACATATAGAGGAATGGTAGCTATGTTTGCACTAGATGTCAGTTTTAAAATTAGTTTCTTAATACTACTTACATATATGAGTATCAGTGACATTGTGCCATAATGTTTGGCATGCACAAAAGTTGAAGGTTTACAACTAAATACAACTGAGCCATACTGCAACAACTAGACTGCTACCTAGACTGAAGACAGAAAACTAGTCAGCGTGTCTCTAGCCTCAGAATGAAAATGGGAAGAAAATATTTGTTCTGTTCAGGAGCAATGGGTAGAGATCTTTTCATTTATATCATGGTAAGAGCTAAATGTATTCTGAGTACGGCCAGACTATGGAGGAAAGGTATGTGCGGATCCATCTTGCTCATTGTTGGGTGATGTTGCATCTTACTTTAGCAGTGCAGTTTTGACAGAAAAAGCACAAAATGGACTTACTGTTCTTTGTCATTGAAACTGTTCCTCAAATCAGCACAATGTTACATTTACTTAACTTACAGATTTGTTTAATATGCCAGCCCATTAAGCATACCCATATTTTGCTGTGTGAGCAATAAGGATGAAGCCATTCACCTTTGCTAAAAAAATGAACTCAGCCTACATGTTCCATATAACGTAAGCATCCCGTTGGCAGCTCCCCTCCACTCAATTTACTCTTGTAGTGCAAAATAATTGTTACCAGATGCAAAAATGCTAAAACAGAGCCAAACACTTTTTAAAGGCACGGTCTCCTCAATCCATTCCTTTTAAAATGCACTAAGGAGCCTTATCAGTTGTGCTGCTAAAAAATGAACATATTCGGAGAAAAAACTGAACATTATTTCCACCATGCTGTCACTCGTCCTCATTTCAAAGCAATTCAAGCATAGAGCTGATGCTTAAAAACATACAGGTTAATAGAACAACATATATATTTTTTTAATCTCAAATATAGCCTCTCAATATCAGCCATCTTGGCAGCTTGGCATAATGAAACTTCAACCAGAGGCCAGTGCAGCTGGCTATAGAAACACTAGCCTGCTGTAGCATTTGTAGTCAGTAAAGAATTAATTAGACTAAGCATTTTATTTCTCACTCAGTGCTTTCAGATAGAATCTTGGGCAGTGCCGTTTGTGACTCCCTTTCATATTGATTCTCTAATCAAGGTATTCAGCTCGATTGTATGTTTCTACCCGTAAAAGAATGGGGTCACCTGAGGTAAAGGGGCCTATTCTTTCCTTCTTTCCTCCCTGGCAAAGGGCACTCATTTGCATCAAATGGGAGTGCTACTGAAGGCAGAATCAGGCAATGTAAGTGACTCATTCAATAAAACAGTTAAATGCCAGGCATCTCTGTTTCCTTCAGGAAAAGGGAGAAAAGAGGAAATATTTTGAACAACATAACCTGGACTGTGAAAACAGCATTCACCATCTTTCTCTCTCTAGGTCTCACTGCAGTCCACTTCAGTACCTTGGTTCTCTTCACACACAATACTAGTACTGCTTAGTTAAAAATGACATCAAAACTCTTGCCGCATGAAGTCTGGTATCTCAATCACTACTTTACCATATCACCACATGACATCACTACTTTACCATATTAATCCTTTGTGTTGTTGACTCATCTCTCTAGCTTGATTAGCTGCAGCTTGCTTTTGAGGATCCTTTGCCCAGTCTGACTGGTGAAATCAGATGCCTGCAAACATAGGCAACATCAATTGCCATTCCGCCTTCTCCTTTACCTAGTCTTCTTTCCTGCCTTCAACTACTGGAATTTTAAGACTCATTCAAAGAGAAATGCTTGTATTGCTTACTGTTGTGAGTTGCACTGTGTGTGAGGTTAAGATGTGCCAGAACACCTGCAAATAGATCAACCCAAATCTCAAGAGGATAAACAGTATAAATTCAATACTGTCCACTAGTGCCCCCAACCACAAAAATCTATCTTCATCTTCTAACAAGACCATCTTCTGCTTGACCACAGTCAAGCATTTCACTGCTACTCGAGTCAACAGGACTACAGAAGACCCCAATGCCAGAATATGTACTGACGTTAAAGCGGGTAGCAATTTGCTAAGCTTACAACGATTCCATCTTAAATCACCCATTTTTAACACTTTAATTGTGCTTTCATTAACAATTCATTTTAGCATGTCTGCCATCGCCAGATGAACTGGGGTTACTCCCGGGGCAAAGACTTCAATGGCATTCATTTTAGTACCATATCAAGTTCGCCATATCAGATTTATTGTCTTTAGTGTCTTTATTGCCAAGTCCTGACAAAGTACACCTCAAACAACAGTGCACACACAAACATTGTAAAAGTGTCCAACACTTCTTAACATGCGAGTGCCCTAGAGTCCTTAGAACTGTCTGCTCTGCACTTCTTAGAATGCATTTCACCCCATTAGGCACCAACACAACTGTGAAATGAACCATGTAGAAAGAAAAAAACAATGTGCCCGGCAACCTGATCTTACTTTGCCCAAGCAGCGCAACATTACTGCACACTGAAAGTTTACTGGGGGGGAAAAAAGAGACTTGATGAGAACGTAGCATTTATTACATCACTGGCGTGAATCGGGCGTGACGTGGCCCTGTAAAGCGCGTACCTGTACAGAGCGATCGCAATTCCATCTACATCTGGAAACCTGCTTGAACTACCTTTGATGTTATAAATTAAGCTGCATACTAGTTTACTTATGGAACACCCCTTAGTGCGAAGTCATCTGAGAGTTAAGATGGGATTTATATTTCCAAAGTCATAGGCAAATCATGCAATGGTGTTTTATTCATTCTAAAAAAGTTCGATGGAACTCATAGATGTTCATAACACTCGTAGGTTCAGCAATCCACTGTTAGTTATTTCTGTCATCGACTGAAGATGCGCTCCGCTCTGGTTAAGTAAAATCGATACTGCAGCTAACGTTATATCCGTTCTGACAATGATATTCAAACGATTAGCTAACGAGCGGAGTGTTGAAAGTTGAGGGAAAGTTGAAGGAAAATAACTGCTGCATTAACAGGTAGTTGAAAAAAATCAACATAACTAACCTATCTAAGCTGACTGTCACGAATAAAGATAATACAAATGTTATTAAATATACACAGATACCTATACTTATGAAAAGGCTCCATTCTTGCAATGTTATAAAGCTCGCCTGGTTACCTGTCATTAGCTACGTTCTATGATGATCTTACATTTAACCAGCTATAAGCAGTCACTGATGGCTCTAGTAATGTTAGCCTGGCAAATTCCGCACATGAATCCATTCGCTCCAATGTTTCGTTTGCATGTGCTGGCTAAGTTTAAGTCCTGGGAAGCTGAAGTTAACCAGTTAGCTAGCCGTTTTGCTTGTTAGATGACCTGCGTCATAATAACACGGGAAATCAAGGCATATTAAGCAGGCCGTCGTTAGCTACACTACAGTTTACTAGGTAGGGAAATCCAGTCCCAGTTATTGGGAATTATTACAGGGACCTTATCCACATACCCAACGTTGGTTAGCTAACGTAGCTACGACTGGAATCGAAACAGGTCGGATAGTTAACTCAGTACACCTATGTACAAAACTAAGACGCGAGTTGGCTGGCGTTAGGTTCAAGACAATACCCCTAGATGGACACAGCGCTGACATTATCTAGGAATACGGTGAACTGATTGAACAACACACTACCGTTAGTTATTGCTGTCTGGTAGGCTGCGTGTAAATAGTGGGTGTCGGGCCAGTTAACAAGATCAAACTAATACAGCTAAAACAGAGGGTAGCGAGACGGTGGCGTAGCTGATTTAGGCAGCGGATGAGCTAACTTAGCAGCGCGTCAGGCATCTTACAGACATCTGACCAGGGAGCAAATAGTGGCCAGGTAACCACACAAGGTTAGTTCATATGGGAAAACGCGAAATGTCGATACTAGCTACCTCGCAAGGAAGCTATGTTCGTACGAGGCCCGACAATTAGCTTGCTAACCCGCTACACTGCATGCTACCGAATTAGCGAGATCAACGAAGGGGGACGAAATTTGAGTATTCGCTAGCCACAAGGCAGTAATATCTAGTATAGCAAGACTAGCCATCTCGTACGTGGTAACGTTAAAAAATTAAACAAAATCGAGCGTACATTCCGATTATTCAACGAATAAACAGAACAGACCACACGGTTAAATACACTCAGGCACAGACACAAATAACTAACCAGCTAGCTGGCTAATCATATGTAGTAAGAAGCAATGTATTCAGAGCATGCATTGTCATTGACGTTGTAAACCAGTTAGCTAGCTAACGTTAGCTACGTTTCTCATGATGCAGAAAGGTTGCTAATGCTAGCTAACAAGGTATTGAGGAGGCCTCTGACGTGCAGGGCAAGAAAGAGTCTTAACATATCAGGCTTGTCTATCAAGATCTCAACATGGCCTCCTCTACTCAATGAGTCAGGATTATTCACATAAACATCCTCAACGAGAAAATAAGCGAAACAAAAAACTAGATGAATACATAGCTACAATGGGTATTGTGGGCTAGTTAGCAACTATATCCTGATAGCTCGCTAGCTACGAACAATTAAAATATTCTTACCATCGGCCAGCCGCCTGCCTGCCCTTTACTCCAATCATGGAACGTGGTTCTAATTCAAATAAATTTTGTTTTCTCCACTTGTTTCTTGGCTTTATTGAAATCCCGTTACCTATAAGATTCCTAACCCTCTCAATGTCCCTCACTCGCACTAAGTGGCGCGGTGTACTCTACCGCCGCCGTTGTTGCTGCGGTAAAGGGAAAAAATAAATGTACATCGTCAGAAAGTGTCCCGGGAAATGTGTCCCTACGAAAAAGAAAGCTACACCGAAGTAGTTCCGTCTACGACCTAGTCTTCCACTTAAAGAACGTTGAGGTGTTTTAGCAAGCTAACAAGGGATTTTCGTGACGCGTTACCTACATAGGCCTACTCTTTTCCTTTTTTTCAGAACCCTTACGGTAAGGTCCCCACCAGTAAATTGTTTCATAAACGAGGGGTTCCTGTCAACTTTTAAATAAAATGTTAAAAATAAGCATTGCAGAGTAATTTGCTTTAAGATGTCATATGGAAATACTGGATTTAGGGGATGAGTACCGTGCATGAGTTTTATTGGTCTGCATAGCAACACGCTTAGGCTCTTACTGCAATAAGCTTGCTTAAAAACAAAAATAGACTGTAGTTTCCAGGAATGTGTAGAGGATAAGTTTCATTGTTGCAGATTACGGAAAAGGATCAAATGTACAAGTCATACAAATATGTATAGGCTTTAGATCCCCAAACACTACCTGAATGAACATGAGTACGTAGCTAAGTAATAGCAATTTATCATAACATTCACTGCATTGAGTTGTATTATACAAATTTCAAGCTTCACAACCATGCATCGCAGATATAATTAATACAGTGGAACTGCAATGAGTTATAATAGCAGTTTAATGAAATTCAACAGCTGTTACTCGAAATAAATACAAAACCTGTATGTTTTGAGACATGGATATAAGAACATGACAATACCATGCATTTAATCTCGACATGTCAAGTTTGCCTGTCATAACACAGAACACTAAGCAACAATGAAAAGATTAAAAAATTGTCATACAGAACCATATAACCATAAGAACAAGAACAAGAACTGTAAAGCAAATGGAATTCAATGCATCCACAATGAAATATTTCAGTAGTATGTGTACATGTGTTGGTGTGGAATACAACCATTAAGAATGATTTGGGATGTATTTTTTGTGTAGTCATGGAACATGACATTTTTGGTACTATGACATTAGTAAATACAATAAAGAGACTTACTTAAATAGTCAAGCATTATAAATAAATTCAGAAGAATATTCATTCTGGGGTAAATTAATCCCCTCCCCTCCTGTTGCTCATAGCCACCGTTGCATTCTTTTTATCAGCTTGCTTATGGGTGTAGGCTATGGCAGAAGATTATCTGGCCATTACACAGGGAAAACGAAAGTAGGGGGATTCTATGCAGTCATGGCCAACAACACAGGAGAGTCCATCTGTATGTGCACAATGTTCAGAGCACAGATCTACCTAGAGTTTAATTAACATAAACTATGAGTGCAATATTCCACTTTCTCAAATGTCACTCAGCATTTAGGGATATCGAGGTTTAGGACCTAAGGGTAGTATGCACCCAGGTTATGTGCTGGGAACCAAAACCACTGAAGAAGACCGACAGACTGACCAATGGGTCTGAGCTGGCACCAATAGGTGGTTTATGATTCTGAAATTCTTATCATCTTATCATTATCATTTGTTCTCCATCAGGGATGAAAAATCTGCCACACCTGGTCACACATTAGATCTTCTCTGTGAATGATAACTGGTCATTTGAGGATGAAGCCAACTACACTATATGGACAAAAGTATTTGGCCACACACTGTTTTTCAGGGTTTGGGCTAGGCCCCTTATCTCCAGTGAAGGGCAATCTTAATGCTTCAGCATACCAAGACATTTTGGACAATGCTATGCTTCCAACTTTGTGGCAACAGTTTGGGGAAGGCCCTTTTCTATTCCAACATGACTGTGCCCCAGTGCACAAAACAAGGACTATAAAGACATGGTTTGATGAGTTTGGTGTGGAGGAACTTGACTGGCCTGCACAGAGCCCTGACCTCAACCCCATCGAGCACCTTTGGGATGAACTGGAACGGAGATTGCGAACCAGGCCTTCTCGCCCAACATCAGTGCCTGACCTCATAAATGCTCTACAGAATGAATGGGCACAAATTCCAACAGAAACACTCCAAAATCTTGTGGAAAGCCTTCCAAGAAGCGTGGAAGCTGTTATAGCTGCAAAAGGGGGACCAACTCCATATTAAAATATATGTATTTGAATACAATGTCATTACAATGTAATGGTCAGGCGTCCGAATACTTTTGTCCATATAGTGTATCTTGGTTGTCCTGGTAGGGGTCTTAGTGGAACTGTCTAGGGATATTGACAGGTCATGGAGGGGAGCAGGTTTGTTCAATTGGTAAAGGACCGTCTTCGTGAGACCGCACTTCAGCCGATGATTTGTCATCCTGGCAGCGATCTCTGCATAGCATTCTGTAATACCTGAGGAGATCTGTGTGTTGGAGGGAGGAAGGGAGAGAAGGCACTGAATATCATCAGCAGGAGTAGCAGAAATAACATACTGCAGTCATTTGAGGCCAAAAGAAAGACTACCAAGCATGGGGGACTCTTCATCGAGAAGGGAATATTGGCATGGTGCAAATGATTTAGACAGACAGATCAGAGCAGTGCCCAGACTCTCCAATGTGGATGGGACAACTTGGTGGTGTCAAACACTATAGTGATACACCACAAAAGAGGAGAGAAAGGCTACAGAGTCTTGCAGAGTTCAGGGTCACCGTGACTGGGACCATAGCAATTAGCGACCAGGCAGGTGTTCGGCAAGAGATTTTAATTTGGGCAATTTTAAATGAGTGAATGATTTTGCAGATATGAATGATTCTGAACACATCATCTCGAGGAGTTTGAAAGTACTTTTTTATTCTGAAATTTATTATGATTAATATGAGAGTTTCTCTTGACTGGCAGAAGAGATGGAGGCCACACAGCACTCTCAGATATCTGCCCCATTGCCCTTACTAGGGGAAATGCTGTTATGAATTTGAAACATATAATCCTTGTGGAGCTCTACAGCAAATTAGAGTCTCCTCTGTTTGAATAAATCAGATCAGATTTATTGTGGCATATTAAACGATTCCACGAGAAGGAAGCTGCCAAGAACTAAGTTCTGTTGAAATTAATGGAGCTCATCATTTCAAAAACTCATAATAATTACTCTCAACTCACAATCTCCATGAAACTCTCAAACATTTTTACTGAAATGAATGTGAAATATCGCATTGTGACCTGAAAAGTTGTAGGCCACAGAAGGGTCGGAATGTTATCTGTGATTAATTCAAAAATATAAAAGATGTTTTAACTGTATATAATCCCATGTCTTGCTGAAACTGTATATAATCCCATGTCTTCCCTACAAGTATACAACTCCATGTGTCAAAATGATGAAAACGGGGATCCTAGAGATTAACAAAAAAAAAAAAAAAAGACAGATCCACTGCCCAGTTAGTTCTTTGATGAGCGATGCTGCATTCAAATAGAGTTGTACACGATAGCTTACATGCAGCAACATTTTTGGCGGTAAAATGTATCTAAAATTTCTCTTCTGATATAGGTAGCTTTATATTCATATACCCTTTGGTATGAACTATGACTTTTACATTGAATCTAATAGCTGACAAAATGGTTTAGGAAAAGCAAGTTATATTTTATGCCTGATTTTCCTTGTTTTTTTTCCCCCAAGTCAAGGAAAATGCTCTACTATAATGAAACAACAAATATTGTATGGTGATATGTTGCTCGAAATCAGAGCAGCTCATTTAAGAGTTTGTATATTTGAATGACTTCAAATATCTACAGACAAGGACTATGAATTACATAGTTATTCAAATACAGAAAAATCGGTTCATATTGACAAAAGCTGCATACTTTGTCTCCACCTAGTGGCGATTTGTTCAAATGTAAAGTTGGGTTGATAAACAAAGGCTGCCTTGATGCAAAACAGGGAAAAGACACATTGATTTTTAAAATTTCGAAAATAACATATAAATTAACTTACAGAATTATCTGGAATAAATATTAGGAGAGGATAGGGATTCATATGCATGTTTTAATTAATATGATATAAACACTGGAATTCATATTCCAGAATTACCACAACATTTTATTTTTGGAATACAATATTGTAGTACCTGGACAAAATGTGTGTTAAATTAAAAGTCAACACATCTTATCTCAAAGGCTTACCACATTTCCATCGAATAAGTCTAAATTTATAAATAAGGAAACCTAACCGGCACATTGCCATACACTGTATATGCAGGTGACAGAATGGCCATGTGTCATTTACAGCTCACAAACTCTTATGCTGTTCTGCAATGTTATCATAGACTAATATACTGTATGCATTGAAGTAAAGATCATGGCAAATGCGTATAGTGTTATACTTGATAAAGAATTACTCTTGACTGATTGTAGCAGTTGTTCTTGATCACAAGGAGGCTATGTGCACATCCATGTGATGTGAGACTTAAATTTTCTTCAGGATGTGGATGAGGTTAACTTCACAATAATGCTCCCCCACCTATGGCAGTTCCTTATCTTAGCTGATGGAATTTTTACTATGAGTTTCAGCAATAGCTTGAGCCTGGCTCCTACACTGTGCATCCCACAGTGAACTGAAGAAGTTCATAAATATGACTACACGTTCTGAGGTGTGCGTGTGTGTGTGTGTGTGTGCGCGCGCACGCGCGTGCGTATCGGTGCATGTATGCATGTAGCATCAATACAACACACAGAAAAAACTTATAATTAATTAATGGCAAGGCTTATTTAATGTTCTTACTTTATTCCAAACCACATTACATACTCCAAATAAGGCCTGGTAAATTAGGTAAAACCCATTAAAAAAGAAACTCAAATAAAATAACAAACAGCACACATCTTTTAAAGAGACAGTGATCCCCTTTTAATGGCCAACGCATAAAAAGATTACTTCCCCTTTACCCCCTCCAACCCAATCAAAACTATTAACAAAAATATATATATATTTATTCAAGGCGTTTTCTCAAAAGAGTTTTATAAATGATTTGCTCTCTCCATCCAGCACACTACCCCCACTGCTTCTGATTCACCTTGCGCAGCCAGGCTTAACACAATAGCATAATGAACAAAAATGAACTTTCAAAAACAGTGTTCTGCAGTATATGACCCAGTGAACAGCACTGTTTTATTTGCATTTTGTGCCTTGTCCTTAGTATAAGAAAGTTTAAAAAATATTTCCCCAAGAGTAAATATATGTATGATATCTCCACAATAGTCTACAATACAATATGTACAGTTTCACATTTAGTGGTCATGCTGCCATTGAACCTATATGTAAAATACACAAGCAATAGGCATAAAATCTCATCATAAAAAAAAAAATACAGACAAAATGTAGATATTATACCTCATATATTCAGAGAAGCCCATTTCAGCCACCCCATCACTTACTTCCATTCATTATTATTTATATGTAAAAAAAGAAATGCAGTTTTAGTATAAGCCTTTATGGTTTTATATGGCAACCTCCAGAATCTCTGAAAATTGTTTTTAATTGTAAATATATCCTTTGTTATAGCTTTCATTCATAGATATACAGTTTACTTACGGTGTGCATGTGTATAATTTTAAAGCAAGTGTTATGCCAGATATGTGAAAAGTGATAAATGGCACAGTGCTGGGGAAGTGGCTTCGTTTTCCATGCTCTCTCGCTCATGGTAAAAGGAGGTTGAAAAGGGAACACTGTCTCTGTCAGCCGTGCTCCTTCTGGTCATCGTCACCTTCAAGCGAAGCTCGCCACAGGCCGGCCCTCTGGCCTCTGAAAACAAAACAAAAAAAAACCTCCTGCTCTCCACAGCGGGGAATTCTGGCTCAAAGTATGCGGTAACCGAATTATAGCAGGTACGTCAAAGCAGTCACAACCATGGAACACAGGAAACTTTCAATTACTCCACCACAGATGCCAGTAAACTACAGTATCCATCATGACATACATCAATGCGAACTCCACAGGACGAAGACCTTCCACACCGTTTCCACCTCTGAAACACAACCACTGTCCTAAAATGGAGGGCACAAAGAAAGGGCTAATGATCATCTATAAAATATCTCCATAAAAATATATATACATTGTGAAACAAAATGCATCCTTGACAGTATGTACCATTGTACAGAACAATCATATTGGTTGTGTTCATTGGGTGTGTGAGGTTGCATTTATTGTCACAGAAAGTACGAGGGCACGCGAGGCTGGATGAATGGCGTGACATAACTTGGAATATTGCTAAATCCCTCAGGTAAATTTCCTTTCACATGAGTTGTGCCAAAAGTGACATCAGAAGAGAATAAATAGTTACCTGAATTTATTGTACAACACAAGTTATTCGTCATACCCCAATTACATCCAGTACTACAAACAAAATACTACTGTGAGGAAAAGATTAATTATATGGTGACATGTGTTTCCTGGTCTTTTAAGGAATACAAAAAAGACAGGAAAATCCATTGTTGACTGAGTATTTTTAGTCCTTTGTGTTCTTATTTCACTAACAGATTGTGTATTAAAAACCAACGTGATTTAAAAAGCTACATGAGAAATTTTAATAGTATTGGTATGCAATGAGTGTATACGATTCTCAAGGAGAGACAGCCGTTATGCATTGCTTGTCTAGAATATAAATAAGAACTTATATGCATTCTTAAAGTTCAGACATTCATTATTCAACGTGTTAAAAAACAACAGAAGAATAAATTAGGGTGGTGGTCTGAGAGACTGTACTTAACGGTTTACAAGAGGGATGTTAGAGAATTTGAGGAAACTGGTGGTACATTTGTATAGTGGCAATCTTTTTATAGACGCAGCATTTCCTGTTGGGGGAAAACAGAGGTTTGTATCAAAAGTGGCTGACATGAGAGAAGTCCACTGATACAGAAAACCTTTCCCGGCAATTCAAATGACCCGCAGTGGAGGCGCTCCTCCTCATCACTGTCACTCAGCGTCTTCTTCTGTCACCCCTGGGCCTTGAAGATTGTCGCATGGCAAAAATACTTTTAAAAATGAGAAGGTGGCGGAGACACGGTTTTTCATGTTGTCAGCGGTGACCAGCAGAAATCCCACACATGTTCCTTTCCCATTAAAGTGATTCATGCAAGAGACTACAAACACAGGGGTTTTATGAAGAAAAAACTAAAGGCTCCCATAGCAGTGTATGGATAGCGTCATTCAAGTTCACATCTGACAGCATTCAGTGTTTGACTCCCTCTCTATACCTCCCAGCTTCTGCCTATGTGAAGCAGTCATCACAGCCCCTCTCCCCCCTCACCTCACATCGGGCTGGGCATGAGAGATGTCTCTGGCTCATTAGCTGTGAGCCCCTGTGGGTCCTGCACCATTTCTAGGTGTTTTTTTTTTTTACCGCACAGTGAAGGAATCGGGCGCTCTCAACTTTGCTTCAGTGGCAGGGGAGGTGGGAGATTTCAACACCTTTCAGCACGGCTGAGGTCCACTCAGACTCTCCGATGCCCATCGGAGGCGATTATCACATCGCCCCCGTGTGGCCATCACTGACCCTCATCCCCCCCACATCTAAATGTCTCATGTTCAGCTCTGCCTCGACAGCCTGGCGCCAATGAAGAACGACGGCCTGAAAGCGAAGAGGTCATCTGCTGAAAACTGCGGCCGCCGCTCTCACACACTACACTGAGCGGCTCATCAGATGTAGTCTTGCTGTGTAGCTGCACCTCAGTGCATTTTCTGTACAGCCAAAGCACCTTCCTAACAGCACAGATAACCTGCTCTGGCTACACTCGGGAATAATCAAGGACATCCAAGGACATGCAGCTAAAAACTGTGAGCTTCCAGTTATGAAATATAATGTGGTGCGATGGTGTTACCTCGGTGTGGGTTCTCTCTTTAGGGTGGGGCTTATTCCTACCCCTGAGGCCTGGATGAGGAGAGGCTGAACAAAAAAAGAATCTGATCATGAAGCACAAAATGGAACCGGACACTTCGCTGGAAATCAGGACTCCCATCAAAGATGTCTCTGACCAAAACAATAGCTGACAGTGACAAAACCATGGCAGAAATACGAATGGCAGTCAGAGTAGTGTGATATTGTCGTATTTTGGCTGTACAATACCAATAAAGATAACATTTGGAACAATCAGTACAGAAAATGAAAATGAACGGCTTCCTCTCGTGAACCCCCAGGCTAATCTAGTAGCGCAGCGGACTGCAGTGGCACTGGTAAAGCAGAACTCGATGCTCATGAAGCCATGCATTTCTAAACAGCTCTTAAATGTGAAACCCCCACCCCCTTCAGATTACAAAACATTGCCACATCAACTCCTGTGTTTTTGCACTCCCCCCCAACCCCCCACCCCACCCGATGTCTGTACAGTGTAAAATCACACAAGCAGAAAGGCTAAGTGGCTGAATCCTGAAGGCACCTTGGATTGAGCCAGTTAACATGATAGGATACTGTCATCCCTCTCTCTCTCTCCCCAGTTAATGTGTACAGCGCAGAGCCACACTGTGGTGTGGCCCCTGTTTCACAGTACCACCTTGTCCAACTCCACCGACAATTTAAAAGTAACAAACAAACAAAAATACAATGTACATAAGACTGGAATGTTTGGCAGCTTAAATGCACATAATCCATTGAGATTCAAAATGAATGTTTTTTTTTTTTGGCGGAAATATATTGGCATAGTGGAGGGTTGCCATGTATTCGTAGCATGCCACTGTATTCTTCTCTCAGCATTTACTGAAACTCTCCTGCAGATACAATCTAATGTCATCATTCATTCAGTAAAACTCTATTTTATACACATATGATTTAGTCCAATATATTTACACAGGGCATTTGGCATACATGTTTCTGAAACACTGTATTGAAAGGTTGTTTGGAAGCTTAAGGGAAAGGTTGTAAGCGCTCCTAGACTATTAAGATCTAAATTAAATGATAGCAAATTATAGTGATCATCCAGCAGGTCATTGTAAATTCTTTCAGAATTCAATTTAAGGAAATAAAATGCAATAATGCAGTGATTCTGCATGATTACTTGCAATTAAGTATGCAAATTAGTCCTCAAACTCCCAAACACAACTTAACACTAGAGACAGGCCAGCCATGATACACACCTCCTTACCAGGAAAGTCTCACCATTCCTCAGTTTTCCTGCTTCTTGATCCTCAGAAACTGCCCCCAAGATGTGCAGAGTTTTGTTAACACCCCCCTCCCCCCTGCCCCCTGCCCCCTGCCCCCTCCCAAGCCCCTACCCTCCTCTGACATTGTCCCATTAGATGAACCACTCCTTCTTGCTCTCGTCGATGGTCTCTGTGAAGTTGGGGTCGGTGCCTATGATGGCCGCATCGGCGTTGTCCGTCGACTCCGTCCCCTTCGCCTCGTTGGTGTGGTAGGTGCCCTTGTGGCGGAACATGTAGCGGATCAGGAACACCAGCGTGCAGAGGATGGTGAAGATCACCACGGCGATGACACCTGCGCGAGACAGACGCACCGAACGTGAGGAGGCAGCCGGCGGCTCACGGAACGAATTCCGATGCGCCTCCACTGGTGCCTCCCCCCGCCCTTTTTCACTGTGCTTCCTTCATCAGTGATAAAGTCACGGCACAGTCCTACCACAGCCACATTCAGTGAGCAGCTCTCCTTCGCATTTTCAGAATTTTGGGCTTTAGAATGGTGCCTTTTTTAAAGTGACAACACATCCTGTTTGGGTGCGTGAAAACGAAGGATGAATCTTGGCAGGTACTCAGATGACATAACCAGGCAGTCAGCATGTACCACCATTTGTTCTTGGGATAATGATACCCACCTCCGATGATTGCGGAATTCCTGTTGACTCCATCTGGTATCACTCTCTCCTCATTGAACGGGAAGTCAGCACCTGCTGGACGACACAAACAGCAATTGCACATCTACTCAGCTATCTTATACTTAGCTAGGAAACTGTGATTTACCAATGCTCTCAGCCAAGGCAGCTAAGCCGGCCATCCCCTCA
Organism: Megalops cyprinoides; assembly: GCF_013368585.1. Classification (NCBI taxonomy): domain Eukaryota; kingdom Metazoa; phylum Chordata; class Actinopteri; order Elopiformes; family Megalopidae; genus Megalops; species Megalops cyprinoides. The sequence continues at coordinate 13,848,759 of NC_050584.1, forward strand.
GGTACTCATTATACCTCAGTGAGTTTTTCACGGAACATACATCAGCACAAGCTGTTTTATCACACACATTACATCTTGCTTTAACTTAAGGAGAGGCTGTTCTACAGAGATTTCACTTTCTTTCATAGTAAGGTAATGCAACTACTGACCTCATAAGCAACTTAATTTAATTCTGTGTTCCACTGTTGAGAGTATTCTGGGATTTTAGCGATACAGATTTATAAAGGTTTGCAGATCAAGGACCTTCCCCAGACAGACTTCTCTAGTTTGTCTCCCTTAAGGTACTTTAGAATGATAAAGCCATTTCTGCAAGGAAGTGCATATCTAAAGTAGTTTTTTTTATCATTACAAATAAGCTGGGAGGAACATATAAGAAATACAGAGACATCTGAGAAAATATTATTGTACAAAGGCAGCCATATTTTCTCTATCAGTCTGTATGCATTAGCTGCAGCATATCTTGCTTCACTAAGAGACCATGAGATGGTCACGATAAAATCCAATTAAAGACCCCTTTCAGAGAGCAGACATGTTTCTAGACAACAGCATGAAAACCAATTAGACTTTTCTTTCAGACAGCAAACACTGTCAATTGCTCTGGATAAGAGCGTCTGCCAAATGACAATAATGTAATGTAATGCAAACATCGCTGTGTTTTTCCAGCGGAAGAGAATGTAACAAGGCAATGAAACAGCCCCACGAGTTTCTCTCTCTTTGCCATTTACACCCTCATCAGCAAGTCCAATCAGCCAGCTGAAGTGCTTAAAACAAGCGGGCGTTCGGCCAGATTCTGAAATGTGAGCGGGATGCGTGGGGAGGGAAAGCTGACAGGGCAATAACACAGCGCCCTGTGCAATCACTGTTGCAGACAGAGGGAAGAAGCGCCAGGCTTACGTCTCTCCGTCGGACGGCAAGGCCAATGCCAGCCCCAGAGAGAGGCAGGCTGTTAGAGACGGTCTTAGCGCAGTGGCTCTCTGAGGCTTTAATCCACACGTTCGCGCAGATTCCTCTGCTACCGCTGCTCCCAGCCACCATAGATCTGCCTTATCTCGAGGATTAACAGGGTCAATTCAGTCCCCGGTCCACCGCTCTAAGGTGCATATCCGTCACAAAAGAGCTGGGGAGCTTGATTGCTCCTCCTAGCACTGTAAGGTACAAGCAGTCCCCTGCATTTTTCATGCTAGATGCTAGCGGACCGCTGGCTCTGTTGCTTGGGGAAATGTAAATTTAATGGTTCTGTTTTCTTTGTCAGTGTTATGTTCACCAGTCTCTGTTTTCAGATTTTTTTTAAGGAACTAGCGTCGTACATCAGAGAAACTGCTCTCACCAATATCTCACAAAATGGTCGATGCCCTGAGATAAACACGGATAGACTGCCTCTTAGCTGTACATTTCGCTAACTCACCATATGGAATAACATGTATAAATAAAACGCTTACTGACGTTCTGATTTGCTGATTTTCAGTTGTACAGCGGGGAATTGGGAATGTGATAAGGACGAAGCGGAAAAGGGGCCGGGGCGCAGTGTAACCTGGCTCAGTGTCATTAGCACTCAGGGCCTGGAGTCAGCAGGGGAATGGGGGGAGGGGCAGCAGAGGAAAAGAGTCTGCTCGCTTCTGCTGCCAGCTCTGCAGGGCTGTGCGCAAGAGGTGTGGAAGCCAGGTTCAACACACAAACACACACACACGTATGTACACACGCACGCGCGCACGCACACACACACACACAAATGCACGCACGCACGCACGCACACATACATACAGGCACACACTCACACAGACACACACACACACACAGGCATGTAGGCACACACATGCACGCCACACACACACACAAATGCACGCACGCACACACACATACATACAGGCACACACACACAGGCATGTAGGCACACACATGCACACCACACACACACACACACAAATGCACGCACGCACACACAGATACATACAGGCACACACACATACTCACACAAACACACACACACACAGGCATGTATGCACACACATGCACGCCACACACACAAACACACACACATGTATGTACACGCGCGCACGCGCACACACACACACACACACACACACAAATGCACGCACGCACGCACACACACACAAATGCACGCACGCACGCACGCACACACATACATACAGGCACACACACACAAACACACACACACTCACACAAACACACACACAGGCATGTAGGCATACACATGCACGCCACACACACACACAAACAGAAATACGCACAAACACCTGCACCCCCTTCCCCATGCTCATGCGCTGCACTGGTGCATTATCAGAAAACCTTGCCACATGCAGAGAGAGTGACTCAAGGAATCGACTGCCATCTAAAGACGGAGAAGAGCACAGAGGGGGGCCAAGCGTGGCTTCAACGTTCATCCTCATTTAGTCACTTGGAGTCGGGCCCTCTTGACCGGTGGGTGGAGTCACACACTTCGCCTCCTCAGCTCTCTACAGGGGCTTCTGCCGGAGGAGACTGGAGCTCCTCTCAGCCGTCAGCAGGCCTGCACGTTCAGCTGCTTCAATGCTGCCTCTGGGAACTCCCAGTTCAGCAGAAGTTTAAATCTGCCACATTAGAGCTGCAGTGTTCTGCTGAGCCCCAGGTGAAAGCTTTATTCTGAAGGAGCCTGGCACAACTAAAGCGGGGCATCGCCGAGGTCACTGTCAATAGCAAGTAAATGATCCCCTTCCAAATGTGTTCCGTTCAGTTTTCTCAGAGGGGTACCTCAGATGTAAAACTACACATGAAAAGGAAAATAATGTTGATGCTCGCAGCACAAGAGCACAGGGGATACTTACCAAATCCCCTTTGACGGGAAGAAAAATATCTGCCCTGCGGGAAAAGGGGATTGAAATACCAAGCTTTGCTTTCCACACTTGCATCAGTGTAGCGATCCAACAATGGAGCACCGTACAGTGGTAGAGATAGCAACACCGGTCATGTTTCTGAAAGCGAGGACGACAGTGTTTCGCTATAACGGCCTAGCCCACGGGGAGCTGGAGGACTATAGATCTCCTGTCTCAGGTGACTGCCTGACCGTGCGTCTCACACAGGAGTCGGATCAATAAGTTGATCTTATGAACGATACAGCGGGCTGCGATATGACCCTCAGGGGAAATTCTGCACGGGCCAAGTGCTTGGAAACCGCTGCCTCTGAGAGACCCAAACATCTACTGGCAATTGCCACAGGCAGAGTAACTTGACCCTTTGAGGAATGTCTTGCAGGTTTGCTGTGCAGAGTCTTGTGTTACTTGTGCCATTAAAAGAAATGAAAATCAAAGTTGAAACAGTGACTGTGTATTTCATTACAGAAGTCAGTCCCTTCCAATGAAATAGATTAATTATGCATCTTAATATTATTGCTTTTATAAGATTACCTAGGTTTTTTTTGCCAGAGCCTGACACTATAAATGCACCATAATGCTTTATTGGGCTGGAAGTACTGCACTGTGCTGAGTAAATGTCATAATCACATGGATAAATTAACATCCTTCCTCGCAAATGTCTGCTGTGATGACAAATTAGAAAAACAGAAGGACAGATGGGCTGGCAGTACCAATCTAGATGAGCAGACAACAGTCAGTCACGGTGAGACATTGGACATTAACTACCCAGGGATGCAAGAACGTGGGCTTTTAGTCCTTTTGTTGGGCCATCAATCACCGATAGGCTTGGATGCATCCTATCCGTGAGTGTGCAGGGAATGGGCAGAGCCTGTGACACTCAAATTACAGCACGAGGAGCTTTTACATAATTAGTACTTCAGATATAGAGGAGCCTGTTAATTCACACAGCTCATCAAGTGTCTTTCAAAATGCTTACTGCAACATTTGGTTTGCATGCGATTTTAAACAATGAACGCAACCAACACGTTCATCTTTCAGGTGTGTCATCTCTGCTTAGTTAACCATATTGACTGGAATGTGAGACATGACAGTCCCACAATTATATAAGTTGAGATCTCCAACGCAGGATATAAGAGGGCAGTGTCCATCCAAAGTTGACTGACTGCTGTGCTGAAATGGGAGGCATGGTGCAGGGTGCTCCACGCCTTGGAGGGGAGGCCTACCGGAGTCCAGGTGCCAGGGGTCGGTGGCGGCAGACATGGGTGGGATCGTGAGTGGGGAAGCCCCGCAGTTGGACTCCACCAGCTTTCCTTGGACGGAGACGGGCGCGGCGATGCGTGACCTCAGCGCGGCCTTCAGGGGGGCGATCCCGTTGAACTGCACTCGCGACAGGCAGCCCACGAAGCCTGGCGTGTTGTACTTCTCGATCAGGACCGGGTCGATTTCACCTGTTTCTGGGGAACAAAACGCCACAAGGGCACGCATTCAGGGCGGATCTCAAACATGAGTGAGCAACCCGAGAGCACGAGCCTGACCACGTTACACAGCAACTCGCACACAATCTGTATCTCCACATTCTGCTCAGCGGGAGGAGTTCATTGATAGGGAATCAGAGAGGGACATAGACATGTGGTACATCATTGATCACATCATCACATTATAACATTACGCGCTTAATTATCAAATTATATACAACGCAGCTCTGGCCATCAGATCACCTCTCATTTATGTGCAGTACACAACTACAGTCTTACAGTGACCATCTCATGCTGCTGTCCATCAGCGTGCAGACTGGGCTTCAAACCTTAATGGAGAAGTTGCTGGCACACAACTGGAAGATGAAGTGGAAGAAAGAAAGAAAAAAGAAAAACATCCGCTGTATCGAATTATGCTCCATGAGGAAATATCAGGTGAATAATTGATCACCAGTCAATAGTAACATATCATTGTGTCTCACACATCAGCTCTTGCCAGGCTATCAAATTTGCAGCAGGAGAGTTTTCCGTTGCTTAAACTGCAGCCCTAACCATCACTCTCGGACTAATGGCATGCAGAGTGTTTGGAATGTATAACATCAAACACGGTTTTGGCATCATTATCGCTGAGCAGGGAAAGAGATACCTGTTCAGGCAACAACCCTCTACGCTCTCGCGTATTCACTTGCAGACGATAGTCTGAAGACTAGTCATAAAATTCAATCTCCAGGCGTTTTAATAACTCCTCGCCCTTGCTGCTTTCCCCGAGGAACAACTACCCGGCTCATCTCCACCCACAGACGGCTTCAAAGTCTGCCTGAAGTTCAAATGCAGCTCCCAGTGGAGTCGCAAACAAAGGCATAAAATGCAAACAGCAGCATGTAGGTACACTAAGGTATAAAAAGCTTTTTTTTATTTTTTTTTTTTTGCACTGCAGCATCTGGATTTGGAGCCTGTGGCAAAGAGCACATTAAGGTCTCTAAAGAAACCTTGCAGCACAAGATTCCTCAACTGCTAATTTGTACAGTAGTGCATGAAATGGGATGAGATGGCTCAAAACAAACTGTTCTTTCTCCTTAAAGACATTAACCCATGAAATACAAGCTGCTTTAGTTCCTCAAAAGCCGTATTAGTGTATGAAAAGGTGCTGCCTTGATTCAGTTGTCTCTTATGGATGCACAGCATGTTCTTGCTAGTTGTCGGCAAGGCTGGCCTCTTTTGCCGAATACGCACAGGCAATGCAGGCACCTGGCCTGACTTACGACGTAAAAAGTCAACATATTCAATTATGAGCTTTGGAGCTCCCACCTCAGTCCACAGCTTTCTCCCCTTCATGATGAAACAGCGCATTATTGAAAGTAAACACCAAGGCGACGTGCACAGTTTAAACAACAGAGACTGAGTAGGGAACTGTCCTCTTCAACAAAATGCCACGCTTTACCCGTTCCCTCATCAATAAGGGGCCTGATGAAACCGGGTGTAAGCCTTGTTTTCTACTGCATGGAATTAGGCCGAAATTATTCACAGTCAGAGGGATGACTGCACACAGAGAGTACTTATAGTGAGAGGGTGTTCAGTTAGACTCCGACAAGCTAAGAAGCGCTCTCTTCCCAATCTGCTCCAGATCAGAACAAAAACAAGTATTATGTTTTTAGAATGAACAGGTAGGACCTGACAACTTGACAGCGACATGTTTTGTCAATGTCTGTCTACATTACGCTACCTGGCTGAAGGAAGAGCAAAAATTGGTAGTCAGGGAAAATAACTGCAAAGAAGTAAGATATCTTTGGGATGACTGATTTTGTTTGTGAAATTGCCGTGGGCTTTAAAAAGAGTGTTACTTCATTTTCTGGCCAAGCGCGATGTGATTGAAAATTTGAAATTAAAAATATTTATACAGATTCCTACAACGTCATGTCAGAGTGTTTTGAGCTTATTTCCTAGCTTATCTCCATGAACTATCATTTCATGTGGGGATGAACAATGTGAATGCAAAACAATTATCTCATTTTAATTTAGTCAGCAATTAACTACCACTGTTTTAGCTCTGGATTCATTATGATATGGAAAGAGTCCTTGGGGAATAAAGAGTGTTGAGGTCACTTCACAGGCAGCATTACACAAATTTAATTATGTTTAACACACACACATACACATGTGCACACACACACACACACACACACACACACACGCACACACACACATACACAAAATCCTGCCACGGCCAATGTCTGATATAACTGTATAGAACTGAATGAAAAGTGTGTCTGCTCAAGCTCAAGCTGGTAGTATGCATACTACTGTCACCATATGTGCACTTCATTTGACAGTGAGATATTGTTCCGGCTGTAGTGATCTATTAGATAAGTTTTATCTGTCTCATAACAGACAGACAGGATGTGGTTTGACTTTCTGTGCCCTCTTTCAACAATGACAGCAAGGTAATAAATTCTCTGCCAAAAATACCGCATGACAAATGCAATCAAATTCTTCCTTAGTATTCTCCATGAGAGCCCCGAGCCCTCTTGCCTTTCAGAGATAATCATGTCTGACACACACAAGATAGCTATCAGCCGTGACTTGATATTAAAGCAGTTTTTTGCCCATACACAATTCTGGGCAACATATACCTCCAAAGTCATCATACTCAAGGCTATTTCTGGTATGGCAGCCATGAGCTTGCCCTTTGGTCTTGACTGTGTATCTAAGAACAGTGTTTTCAGGTAAAGTGTGAAAAGAGTGGTAAAGTGTGAAAAGGGCAATATCTTTGCCATCAATCCCTGGTGACTGTGGCGCTATATTTGGATAGGAGAGATGAGTCCTACTTGTAGAGATATAAATTTGGTCCAGCCCACAGCAAAGACGAAGGTTCACATGCTCGCTCCTGAGACATCAGCTCTGTGCACTTTGCTTGTAAAGCAGGCTCATGACACCCGAGGCTGTTCCGCATCTGGAGTAAATGTAATCTGATGAAAAAGGTTCCGCTGCAAGGAATGCTATGTACCATCATGTCTATTTGCATTAGGACAAACACACGCCCTTTGAGGCTCCAAACATTGCGTTAGTGTCTTCATCTTACACTATTTATATCGTATAATGGATGGAACAACATCATGATGATCACAAAATGGCACAAAAAAAACTTTTAAAACGGATATGCCACACGTAGCGAAATCTGTTCTCATTTGTAGAACTGTTTATCTGACTGCGTGAATGTACCACTGGACTCTGAATGTAACAGTGCACTTCTTAAAATGTAGGCTCATAAATGTAGGTAATTTACTTGTATGTAATTTACTTGATTATGCAAAGATCTTTCCACATTTATGGGGCATTACTGGAAAAGGGCAGCACATTTGATGATTACTTTTTTATGTGTTTCTCTATAAATAAGATACACTTCACCTGTTGGGAGGCTAGGATATTCTGAAACACAAAAGGAGAAAATACTCTTGCAGTTGATTGGTTTACTGATTATGAATACAGCATACAAGCTTTTCACTTCGGTCGAACAACAAAATTCATGAAACTCCTCAAAAGAGTCACCTGATTGGTGATATAGGCAAATGGTTGATCCACTCAGGCAAAGAATATCCCCCATGGACTTAATGAAGCACAGCACAAGACTTGCACCTGTTGCTGTCTTCAAAGACCAAACTCTCACTAGCTCAAAAGTTTTATATTAGAGTTCTCTGTTAAACAAGACAGCGCTGTCCTTTTCCACGCTGATCGAAACAACAAAATCAAAATATGATTTGTTTTTTTCATCTGACACACCATTTTGGATCAATGTTATTGAAAAAAATAGGTACTATATACAGCATCTTTCTAACAACTTAATATTACTTGAGAAAAATGGTCAGATATAGGCTTGGAGAAATTGAGCCTTGAAATGTAGTTGAATTCTGCTGGAAGACACGAAAGGACAAGTTAACACTCATCTCCAAATGGTTGATGGATCACCCAGTATGACTCTTGTCTGAGCCAGCAGGATCCTTGAGGTTAGCTGTAGCCTCATCTGTAGGCTATATCTGACCAACTCCAAAAACTCCAAACGGTTCTGCGGAAATATCTCCTCCAGAGGAATTTGGTTTAACTCTGCTTGGGTTTACGCTTACACTCTCTGGGACTTTGAGCGTTGTGCTGATAGCATGTTCATTAATACTTCATGCACTCTCAGGTTTCCACAGGCAGTCTGCGAGACACTATGCTTGTTCATTGTCTGAGGGACGAAACTTAATATCGGCAAATAGCATTCTTTCTACTCTTTTTGCTGTTGCGTTCCACATGGTCTGTCACACAGACCTGGGGGAACGGAGTCATCGAAGTCGGACTACGCACAAATTAAATGTCAGCCCTTAATAGTTTTAAGAAATACTGATATTACAGCATTTAAATGGCAAAGGTCTTTTTCATTAATACTTTTAATGGAAATATGATGAAGGGCAGTGATGGTAATTCAAACTGTGGCGGTGAGTAGTGGGAGCATACAGCCCTGATTTTTGCATTCACTCTTCCTATATGATGTACAGTATCTCACGTACCTTGACTCCAAGCTCCTAAGAACAGATTTTCTCTAACTAAAAGAGTGGAAGGTGTCATTTAAACCACGGATTAGCATAGATAATACTTCAGATTAGTGCCTGTAAATTAAGCCGTTATTCCTCTTGCTTATTTAGGTCTCAATGCCTAATTGTGTAGGCACTGCTGAGTGGTGACATCTATATACAAACCCTTTTATGTATTGACTACTCAGTTCCCATTATCAGCGGTTGATGTATGGCTCAGCTGTGAATCACTGGAGCCAGTTCCATTACGAAAGCTTGATTACTTGGGTATCACCCACCACTCTGCTACTCTGGGTCCGTTGATTAAAATGGCCATGCAGCAGTGCACTTAAACCACCTTGTTTCATACAATCGGGAACTTTCACAGAAATTATAGTGTGTTTTTTTTCCCCCTGATTGGATTTTAATATTCAAGGCAGGGGGCTTGAATGCATCAACTGGAACTTTCATTATGGAAGCTGTACCCCTGTCAGGTATAGTACTGTGGGACTGTAGCTGTCTGAAGCACACTGATGGTGGAGGGAGGGGGGGTAGGGCGGACTTCACCCCGGGCCCCTGCAGTGGGGACAAATGGCTTTTTTGGATTGTTGAATTGTACGCAACACTGCAGTAGGAAAAGAGACTGCTTTTCTCCATAGTCAGACTGCAGTGAAGCTCTGCTTGATGCTAACAGCATGCCTTTTTCATTTCTTCTGCTGTCACTGGGACATACACAAAAAAAAAAAAAAAACGTGCTTGATATTCTGATTGCTTCTTGCACAAAGGTAATCTGTGCTCAGAAAACTGCATTTAGCTGTCATATATCCAGCTCTCAACGGCAGCGCATGACCTATTCTCCTCAAGACGAGAGTATTAAGACACCGGGTGACTCCGCTGAGGTGAAAATGGAAGAGAAAAGCAGATTTGACCTGACCCGGCTGCTGGGTTCTGCGGTGGGTCCTGCGTGGAGAGGAAAAGTGCACCTCTCCCTTTCCTCTACTTGCTTCTCTATGGGAGAAGCAGGAGCATCGAGGGGAAACAAAAGCACTCACAGTTACTGCCCCACGTGTGGCGCATTCAGACTCCAGCCTCACCCTGTGTCTTTTTATGCGTACACACTGCATTCTAAAATAAACAAGAGATGCTTTGGACCCACAAAGACGCATGTGAACAGAGCTTCATCTTTTTTTTTTCCCCCCACCTCTTAGACAACGAACAGGATAAACGTGCTCAGAACAGAGCAAATGAACCAATCCGTCTCCTTGTCCGTCCTCCACAGGTACCAAATCACGCCTGATGAATAATTTACCGGCTCTATTGTAAACACAGGCTCCCTGGAAGGGCTGCTTATTGGAGGCGGAGGGGGCCCTGGGGTGAGGGGTGTTGAGGGGGGTCATTTCTATGGAGGGTCGACACAGAGTGGGAAGGGGAAGGATCAAAGGTGTTCCCATGGAAACAAACACAAGCTTATCGAGGAGGAGGAAAAAAAAGAGGGAGACTCTCTGGACCAGAGGAAGAGTGATAATGAGCAATAAAATCAGAATTTTGCACTTGTGAGGCACAACAGCACAAGCCTTTTACACACAGACTGTGGCTCATTAAGACACAGCCAGTATTGCTGACTGACTCTTTTCATGCTAGGGCAAGAAGACAGCAGCCTGTCCCCCTCGTTTTTGCTTTATTTTTCTATGTGAATAGGGGGGAGGGGCTGATCTTTTGATATTGCTGCATGATGGAACAAAATGTTAATGAATCCTCACACAGGATAATGGCAGTGTGCTGCCACAAAGGCAGCTGAGGGATGCTATTCAAATGCAAACATTAAAGACGCACTACCAGAGGGAGAGAGCGAGAGAGAGAAGGTGGAGGAGAGAGCTCCACAATCTGCCCAGAACCACCGCAGTTGCGCCACACATGACAGCTCCGTTTGGCTGCCATTCGGGAATATGCTGTGCCGTTTTTACCTGTCCTTCCAGTGCCCTCCCATTGCAGCTGGACAGAGTTTACCCACACACACACACACACACACACACACACACACACACACACGCGCATACACACACATACACACACACACATGCATATACACACACACACAGACACACACACACGCGCGCATACACACACACACACACACACACACACACGCGCATACACACACATACACACACACACACATGCATATACACACACACACAGACACACACACACGCGCGCGCATACACACACACACATACACGCACACAGCAGAGTGAAGTACAGCACTTAACAGTAGCAGTGATGATTTATCATCAGCAAAAGGAACTGCTAACCACAGTGGAAGCCCTGAGCATTCACTAACGAAAAAGGAGAAACCAAGCAATGGCCAGCTTTCAAAAAAACAAACAAAAAAAAAAAATTACAAATATAGGCATCACTGACAATAGTGTATGGCTTAATTTCTCATTTGTATGCTCAACTGGACCCTTCTTCATTGGATTCAATATTTCTGCACAATCCTATGCTGCAGTAATAATAGTAATAATAATAATAATAATAATAATAATAATAAATCACACATCTACAACCCCCTCACCCCAGCCCCCCATGAGCATCCCTGTCCCCCATTAACGTGGACCGCAGAGTCAGTGTTACCTGTTTGTGTGGCTGTGGCGACTGTCTGCCTCTCTCTGTCCCGGGCGACCCCCTGACTGTGGCCGTGCGTCTCTCTCTCTCTCTCACTCTCAGCCCCCGTGCGGGAAAAGGCAGCCCCAGCCTACTGCAGCTCCCTGTCTCTGCCTGTTCGCCTGCAGCCTCGGCTGGTGAGCTCAGAATGCAGCCCGCGCGCTCCAGCCCTCTCCCATTCATACAGCGCACGCGGCCCCCAGGAAAGCCCGGACACTGGAATCGGATCGGGAGTCTGCGGCGGCTGCCGATGATGTCAGGGATCAGCGCGTTAATTCGCAGAGTGCAGCCTGAGCTCGGAGGAGCAACAGGAAAGCGGGGCCAAGCGACGCAGAACCCACGCAACGATCTATAGCGGTAAGTAATGCGGCCCAGTCAGTTCTGACAAACGAATCTGTCAGCTTCATAAAGGCCGCCACAGGTGAGCTGTGCTAAATGCTCTGTTACGTATGCACCACGCACTCTTTTCCCCATCGCCACGTTGCCTCAACAAAAATGCCTTTGTGCTCCTGTTCTGCATTAAGCCGGCGTGGGATGCAAAGAAAATCTTTGCAATTACATCTGAGCAGGTGTGTTCAGACATGTTACTCACAATCAGCTGAACCAATCAGCAGAGCATTAGAAGGATTAGCTGTTCATGGTAAAATAGTATAAGAATGCTAAAAGGCATCCCAAAACACAGCAGGATAATGCAGCGTGTCGGAGACCCTGAAGAGCACTGAAGCGCAATTGTGCCCAAATCTGGGGAACCTGTGGCCAAATGGGGATGCATATGTGTAGGTTGGCTATGAAGCATCATGGCCTCATGGACACTAACTGAATCCAAATACTGCTGATTTGGGTATTAATGAGTTGAGTGATGAATCACGAAAGAGAAAAGAGCATAAGGGTGTGTGTGTGTGTGTGTGTGTGTGCCAGAGAGTGCAACTGTGTGTTTGTGTGTGTACGTGTGCCCGCATGAGAGTGTGAGTGTGTGTGTTTATGTGTGAGAGTGTGTGTGTGTGCGCAAGAAAGATCAAGTGTTTGTGTGTGTGTGTGTGTGCCCATGAGAGAGTGTGAGAGTGTGAGAGTGTGAGAGTGTGTGTGTGCCCATGAGAGAGTGTGAGTGTGTGTGTGTGTGTGTGCCCATGAGAGAGTGTGAGAGTGTGTGTGTGTGTGCCCATGAGAGAGTGTGAGAGTGTGTGTGTGTGTGTGTGTGTGTGTGTGTCTGTGTGCCTGTGAGAGAGTGTTAGAGTGTGTGTGTTTGTGTGTGTGTGTGTGCCCATGAGAGAGTGTGAGAGTGTGAGAGTGTGTGTGTGTGTGTGTGTGTGTGTGTGCCCATGAGAGAGTGTGAGAGTGTGAGAGTGTGTGTGTGTGTGTGTGTGTGTGTGTGCCCATGAGAGAGTGTGAGAGTGCGTGTCTGTGTGTGTGAGAGAGAGAGAGTGTGTGCATGTGTTTGCGAGTGCGTGTGTTGCGGGGATTAGCTGGGGACTGATGTGTGGGGTCGGGGTGCTGGAACTTCCCGTGAGAACAGCCCTGGCTCTCTCTGAAAGCCATGGTCCGCTCCTCTGCATCTTCTAGGGATCTGGCCAAACTCTTCACTTTATTACCGTCGTTTAACTTCAGCACCGCCTGCATTCAGGTTTAATGATGCATTGTAAACATTTTTTATTTTAGTTCTGGTTATGTGACAACTGTGTCATTCATTCTTCCTTGTTAAACAGGTAATATACTGTATATGCTGCAGAGTGGTCTTGGCACAGACAATGTGACCGGACATTCAGAATTCAAGGGAAAATGAGACTTCAGAAGTGAACATAATCAATTATAATTTAAGAGCTGAAAGATAGTGTTGGTTAAAAGGATAAACAATCCATTGATCCAAAGAAAACCACTTTGTGACTAATTAATTAAGAGCCATTTATGTTAATTCCTGCTCAGAGAAAACATGAAAGCCATATCATTTAAAACAGTTTCACTGCACAGATTGGCTTGCAGAGATAGTTAAGAGCACACAAAAAGGAATCAAATGGCCAAGCGCCGTGCACAGAAGATACATTTCGAGGCACAATGTTTGAGTTTTAAAGAGATACAAACAGAGGTATACCACTCAGACTCATATGCATGCAGGCACACGCATATGACTCTGCATGGCCAATGTGGTTGTATAGATAGAGGGGCTCTGGGGTCCAGCTTTGACAAATGGGCCTGAGGTTCATGTGCTTCCTACCTACGATTGCGAGAGAGGCCCTGTGATTAAGGCAGCCCATTAATACGGAGCCTCCTGCAGAGGGACATCACTCACTGCGGACTGGGCTGGATTGTGCAGATTGTGTCAGGATGACACAGACCGTGCGCATGCCATGACCCACACGCTTTGGGCTTGGTGAAAAGCTTCTTTCTCATTAGCTCAAGCTGTGAACATATCATGAAGAACAGAAGCTTTTATACACAAAATATGCTATCTACTTTAAGGATGATAATAACACAGCATTCATGTGTAGGACCTTGAAACCTTAATACTTTAGCAGTCAGATTATAAATAACATGAAGATTTCCAATCAGGCAGAGTTGGGTATTTAGGGCCATAGCTGTTTGGTGTGACATATTGCTTTAATGTCATAAGAAATCTAATTATTGCACATATTCAGTTTTACTGAATTACTGTGGGAGGGAGATTTCATTCAATGCAAGATTTGCTACTATTTAAAGGCTGTGCTGGCTAAAGCTTTGGCCCTGTGACCACAACTCATACACAAGAGCTGCAAACACACTGAAGGGGAATAATCTTATGAACAGCAGTAGCATTAAAACTGTAATTTCAAAATTCACCACATCATTTGCAGAAAACAGAAATGGCATTATCTATGCAATATTTTTGAAGGGCCCTCCCAAGGCTCCTTGGCTACACATATCACAAAGGCAGTAAAAAATGTATCATGTCTAACTTTGACCCATTTTTTTGTTTTTAAACTCCACCGGTCAACTATTCCTTGCAGCACCGAGGACAGCTCTCAGTGGTAAAGTGACATGATTGGCTGGCCAATCACTGGACGCCTAATGGATCTGAATCCATTGTACGTCCAGCAAATGGAACATAGACTGCTCATAAGATATCACACAAAATACATAAATAACAACAGCAGAATGATGCAAGCACCAGCAGGGACACACGTCAATGGGCAAACCCCCCAACCGAGATACAATCTTCATTTATTTCAGTTAAACACTCTCTAATGGGTGGGTCTGCATTTCAGGCTTCAGTACCTCTAGTCAGCAGAAATAGCACACAGACCTGTCAAAAAACTTCAACAGCATAATATGGTGAAGAAACAAAGAACACAAAGCCATCGTCACAAAGGTGTGGACAGCTCACACAAAGCTTGTGACAACTAATATGACAACTAATACCGGCATATGCAGATATTAATAACAGGAACTGAAAACATGTACCCATTACTGGCTCCCACAAATTTTCCTTTGAGGCCCCACGGTTAAAGTGGCACCGTGGCTGTGAAAACCATGCCCTCTGTACAAAATCGCAACCAAAGGACAAACGTTCAGACACCCTTTCTGTCCTCATTGATCCTGCTTTTTAAAGGAAAAAATGGTGGCATTTATATTTCATTTTGAATAATATCTGTGGTACCGAGATAAATATTTTGTACATCATGCACAGCACTTCATGCATTTCTTCCGCCTGGCCGAATACAGATTTCTGCATCTGTCTGACAGAAAACAGATTAAATGGGAGAGATAGCTGATAAAAACAGACATGCTTGCTAGATGAAATTCATCATCCCTGCCTCAGATCTTCCCTGTAGATTTCTGACGTGCCTCTTTGCATCATTATTTCTCAGTGTGAGCCTGTCAGAGCCGCAGAACTCACTTCAAAGGTGCCCTATATTTCCTCCCAAAGTGCACAGCAGCTTTCTCGCTCTCCTTTAAAATACAAATTTTCTTCTACGGGCCTGCGTCAGAAAGCCAAGCATCGGTTGGGCAGGTGGACAGCCAACTGACTTGACACTTTCCGGGTTATACTCTGGTCTCGTGAAAACTGCCGCAGTGGCTTCTCGTGAAGCCTCATAAATACCCCTTCAAACTTTGATGTAGCTTTGGGAGAGGGAGAGGACATTACAACGATGAAGGTATACAAACGATGAACGTGTCTCCTTCAGGTGACCTGTGACTGAGATAAGAAACTATCACGTACTCTGTTGTATGCTGTGCCAGTCCATAATCTACTTTGTAAGGAATATTGGAGGTCAGTATTCTTTACACAACGTTAACCTGCAACTTGCTGTGTCACACAGCAGCACAGAATGGAAAACTGTACTGAATGATCCATTTAGCATGGGTTGTCCATAAGACTGTGCTGCTTGTCAATTTAGACCAAATTTAGAAAATGATAAGAAA
This sequence comes from Megalops cyprinoides, assembly GCF_013368585.1. Classification (NCBI taxonomy): domain Eukaryota; kingdom Metazoa; phylum Chordata; class Actinopteri; order Elopiformes; family Megalopidae; genus Megalops; species Megalops cyprinoides. The sequence continues at coordinate 13,864,710 of NC_050584.1, forward strand.
ATGAAACACAATTCTGAGGCTTCACTAATGCTTCTGCACACTGCAGAGGTGCACAATAAGAATGGGGACAAACTGTTCTCAGAGCAGTATGAAAATAGGGACGGGCCAAGCCTATTCCCTGCACCATTTGGAAAGAATTATTCGCCTCTTTTGATTATGTTTACACAATTACATTTGATTATGGCTTAATGGCACTGCATTACAAGTCAATTGAAATGCAATACGTTAACATGGGGAAATGTGAGAGTGTAAATGCTTTATTTGAAAATCATCTAAATGCAAATTTTCTCTAGAACATTAGTGTTAATCACGTCTTGGGTTTCGGGGGACCAATGGGGAATGCGACTGAGCGCTTTGTCACGGAAGACAATCGGAACTGAAGAGCTTCTATTCATTTTACTGCTTTGAGGGAAGCAAACACCATAAGGCTGCAGGACAAACACGAGGCAATACAGTACAAAATTACACTGAGACACCCACGGTAAATATCAAACAGCGCAACGGGTACGCAGCTAGCAGAATGAAGAAGCAGGGCACAGACCTTGTTCCAAAGCTCCCCTGCAGTTAGAAGGTAACTGACAACACAGCGACTCCCCGGCGTTTGTGGGACGAACTAAAGAAAGACGCGTCTGGTGCAGGCCTGCTCTCAGTAATGGAGCCCGCTGCAGTAGCACTGAACGCTAATCTGCAAGTATGATGTCATCCTCTGGGACCATAAACTGCAGCTCGATTTAATTACCAAACGCCGTTTCCTGCAATTACTCCAATTCATACAGATTACAGAGAATTTAACAGCAGGTACCCTGTGACACTGTTGCTTGCATTGATTATTACTTAATTTGCTTACTCATTTGGTCATTAACATTGCTTATGCCTATGTCTTCTTGTATTTACATTATTGACGACTCCATATCTTGGGGTACAGGCCGACGAGGAGTCTTCTGATTCAGTATTTCCTCCTTCCCAAAAAATTTCTAAACAGAGCAGGAGCTGGAGATTGAGGGCAAGATCATCACAAACTGCCAATGTTCTAAAATCAATGTGATTCAAAACCGTGCCGCTCCCCAGCTCAATACCCCGGTCCTGAAAATCGAATGCGCTATGGAGCAGATTCACAAGAGCGGTACAGGGAATTATTTTAAAATTTAAAGCGCTTCATGCCTCCACAAAGCAGTGTATTATCATGCCCTGACTGCTGTATTGATTTTTATGAACTGCAGGGCCCACGGTGAATCAACGGTGAGAGATATTGACAGGGCTGGCTAATCCACTGGCTCCGATGCGCCGCGATCCTTGGCCTCCCGGGGTGCTGACTTCACTGTCGCCCAGACAGTCCTGTATGTATCTGGAATATCAAGTGGCCACCTTGAAGCCGAGCCGCTTCCTCCACAATCAACTGTTTCCACGGCAGCACAGCCTCGGTTCTCACGCTGAAAGAGACGCGGCTCCACCGTGGCTCCTTCATTCTTTCAGGGTTTTGGGGTGTAACAGGCTCAAACATAAACAGCTCCAGGGCTATCTTTTGGAATGATGTGCTTTGTACATTGTGTGCACTGAGCAGTGTTTGTACACTGAACTGCAACACGGTGCATAAACTCAGACATCTAAATGCTATTTGTCTAATGCATGCTCTTGTTTGCCCTAATAGTTTGCCTAATAGTTTCAAGTGAATCTGCCAAAAATAGAACAACACTGGCAATAACAGATAGATTTCTCTTGTGAATGGGGTCAGTTTACAATGATGCCTGACTTGTCCGCTGACAAAATCTAATAATGTTCTGAGGGTTCCATGGAAACATTAGTTACTTCATTCAATCTTTAATCAAATGTCTTTCAGTGGAAAAGCTCCATTAAACAGAACAGCTAACCAAGCTGATTAGCATCAGAACAAAAATAGAGCTCTCAATATAGTACAACGATAGTACGGTGACGAATCTCTATGCGTTCCTACATGAGGTTCACATTGAACTTCTCAACAGCAACAGCTGATACTTTAATGGATCAAAAAAATCAATCCGTGCCTCCACATATGGTAATGGCACCTAATATGTTCCAGGGTGTGCCATCCATCCAGGGGGGAGAGAGGTAGACTGGGCGCGGTGACTAAGCAGCTGCCAGCTCAGCACTTTCAAGGATAAGTGGACACTCTGGTAATGTGACACTCGCACCTCCTGTCTCCTGCAAACAGCAGTTACAGCAACGCAGCTATGCTATTCGAATCGGTTTCTCCCTCCGTCTCTCTCTCCCTCTGCTTTTATATCAGTCCTTTTCTGACAATAAGTCACCACCTGCACTGTTAACCTCGGCTCTTTGTGTTCTATGCCTTTTAATTAAGATCCAGATGCCCCCACGTCTGTCTGCCACATCTGCACGGTGACTCACTGTGGAGTGAACTGCGCTTCAGAGAGAGTGCCGGATACGACGTGGCGCAGAGATGCCCGAATGCGCCCAGCGAAGAAGAACAATAGGCTTGATAAGCAGATGGCATCACAAACACAGATTAACTGTACATGCTCTGGGGCAATGGCTGCTGGGTAATTTCTGAAACGAGGAGATAGGGAGATCAGAAGGGAAGTTAGTGACACAATACCACGCTAATCGTTTTAATCAGCCCAGAGTGATTACGCCTGGGCTGGCTGTGATCTTGGGGCTAAGTGACGACGCAGACAGAAGAATGAATTAATTGGATGTAATTCCTGTCTGAACTGAGGATGCTCTTCTCTAGGAGCCAGGCACACACAGACATACAGACAGGCGCTTATGCATGCTCGCCCACACACACACACACACACACACACACACACACACACATATGCACGCACGCACACACCACCTCAAACCACTATCTTGAAACTTCGGTCTCATTTCCATGTCTATAAGTAAAATATGGCACCATCTTAATACATTCTCCAGGCGGGCAAGTCAGTATGAAGCAAAGGACAAGTGGCCATGTGAAGTAGGTCAGATTAATACAGCTGGACAAAGAGGTCACTTCTGCTGTCAGCTTGCCTAAGCTCTGCTCTCCTGTTCTTCTAATAGCTTCTAATAGTATTACAGCCATGTACATGCAGGTAGCAGCCAAAGTTCATTCACCAATTACTGACTTAGCAGCCTATAGATGATTCAGTGGCATAGATCATTATGCACTCCTTTTCTTTTTGCAAGAACAAATGGTTCCCAGCAATTTTAGCAAATCGCTTAATCAATTAACGTATGAGCAGTTCTTCCATGTGTATGGTGCACACATTTCTAAGAAGCAGATTTGAATATCAATGTTGAGTACGCTTCAACTGCCTTATGGATAATTTCATATTGATACAATTTTTTTGTGATTCTTTATGTCTTTAAGATAAGAACCATATAGAAAAAGCATCTTCCATTATTTTTCCTGAAGAGCTCTGGGTGGCAATCAAGCTGGCTTGTGACTAGAGGAAGTTGGTTCTGTTCTGAGCTTACAGGATATGGTTCGAAATAGGGCACATATGGTAAGTAATACGATTCATAAAGCATACCAGATGTTTGTGTCAATTTCAGTGCTATTCAACCTTGAACATACAGATAGTCCCTGTCTGGATCCCAATTCCTCTTAACAGGAAAGATATTCGGCTCCTGGTCCGACCAGAGGATTGAGGTTTCTGTTGGTTATCTGCCAGCTGGTTATTCCTTCACTGTTGTGTTTACTCCTGAACTCCAGGTGCCCTGGGCTTGCAGCACGTTTGTGTTCACCATGGCAACACGAACCCTTCCTCCGCGCTTCTGCTCAGGGCTAAGACCACGGAGCAGATTCCCAAGGACACAAGGAGCAGGAGGCTCTCACACGCAGACATAAAACAAATGGCTTCTGGTCAAATTCCACCAAATCAAAAACCAGCCAATGGCAGTTTACCAATGCACAGCGTGGAATACACATGTTAAAAAAAAGGTTTAACTGGGAACCAAGCAACAGGATGAAATAACTTGCTTGTAGCTCTCTGCCTTTAAGTAACCTTCTCCTCTGGTAGAGGCATCTATTGATTACAGAGTGCACATTTAAGTTATAACTTTGAAAATGATGATGAGCAAGTGCATGGGGCTGTCTTCACTGGTCATTGGCTATGGCTGAATCTGAGTGACATCAGATAATGTGACACTGTGCCAGGCGACACAAGAGCGGGAAACCTGAGATACAGAGAAAGTGTCAGGAGTAAAGTCAAGGTGGACAGACGACCCTGTAGTGCCTTGTATTAGTATCCTGTAGTCTACTGACCAATAGCCCTGTAGTCTATTGACTTTGGAATTCTGAGACCCCTTATTGTTCCACATTGAAAACAATAGGTAGTAATTTTCTGTTACAAGAAAACAAACGCAGCTTCACTTGCAATTAGTCATGAAGTGAATCTATCTATCAAGCGCACAGCACGGCATCACATACTTTTGTTCTTTTTTTTTGAAACTGGGAATCATTCCTTTGTTCTGGACTAAATGACTGAATTCTGGAGGGGAACAGTGCAGAAGCGTTTTTTTGAAATTCTGTGAACAAAAAAAAAAAAAAAAAACTGAGGACAAGTCCGCTGTGTTTTTGTCACCCTTTGATCCAGTGCCTCCTCACCCGGGTCATTTATAGCCTTCCCCTAGCAGTAAATAATGGGACAGGTAATACCTGGGAGAGATTCCTGTTTGTAGTTTATGACTTCACCTTGTGTAGGGCTACTGTGAGCTTCCTCTGGAGCACAGAGGACCACAGACGGCTGTTTTATTCGTGTTTCTGCATTCCCTAGCTTTAATCACTCATAAGGTAGGCAGCACAGCGCTCAGACCGGGCTGCTATTTCAGCCCACACAGATATGAATGACTAGTGACTGAGAGCTGCTGCTCTGACTAGCCGTCCAAAGCCGTCTTCCAAAGACTGAATCCCTCAGCTCAGCGCACAGGTAGCGCCCAGCAAGGAGTCGAGTCCCCCTTCGGTGTGACAACTTCACTTTGCGAGGAGCTTCCATCTGTTTGGCTGTCAAAGGAAGAAAAACGGCCATTGCGGCTCTGCTTGAGAGCACGCGCATGATGCAGGGGCGGCGCGGTGCCAGACCTGGTGCGCCTGACGCGAAGAGGAGTAGAGGGGCCAGAGGAACGACTCCAAACGAGGACGGAGGGAGAGGGGCAAAGAGCTGCGCAGTGGCCATGACCTTCAAGCACCCTGCAGCCACGCTGCGCCTCACCTTGAGGAGAGGGAGGAGGGGTCCCGGGGGAGGCCCTGAGCACGGTGAGGTCGACGGCGGGAACTGAGAGCCGTCTCCCCTGTTTGCTTCGGCAGTCATGTGCAGCCCAGCACCTGCCTCTCAGGAATCTCACCTCTAACAGGGCCATGGCGCTGTGCCAAGTGCAAGCGGCTCATCCTGATTACAACAAAGGTAGATGACACGCCAAACGTGTCTGTCCCTAAAAGAACACACTACAACTGAAAATGTACTTACAGAGGGCATATTTTGCCACGTGGAAGTGCATTACTCTGATAATTGCATTTCACGTTACACTTACAGCAACAAGCAGTAATAGATTTCATTTTTCAGAAGGGATGTGTGTGATCATGGAATTCTGATTAACCAATAGCTATGATCCTAATCAGTATGCAGTGTATGCTGGGAAACGTAGTTTGTATGTTGTAGCTCCTTCAACCGCATGATTGTCCTGCTAACATACATCCCTGTATTTTAGCATGACAACGAGAGAAGAATGGTCACTCAAAGCCAGATTAGGAGTGCTGCTACTTTAAGATTAAAGATTAAAATCGGAATCAAACAGCTTGTCAAACAGACCCTCCTCTTTCTACTGTGTGAGAGCAGGCAGCAACATCAGTGACACCTCTGATGAGACATGCATAATTACCTGCTGCCTGTGGTCACTGGAGGAAAGGCAGGGGCCAGATTAATATTCCCCCAGTGTCACAGGTCGGAGATGGATCGGGAGTAATGAGTTCAGGCGTGTTTCATTGTTATTCAGTGAGGGCTGAAGGGTGTTTATTACAGCAGTGTGGCAGTTCTAATAAGCCTCCGTGCAGAGTGTAATGCAGTGACAGCCTGGCAGCAAACGCTAGCATCAGAAAACACTCAGCAACCAGCAGTCACGACACCTGCTTTCTCCAAGGCAAAAAAAAAACAATATAATGACTCAAGTCAGCATGAGCCTCCATATTCATTTCGGTGTCTCACTGGAAAATGTATGACTTTCAATGTTTCATTTTGATGTAAATGTTATAAATTATAAAAATCTCTCAGCTCAATGTAGATATTCTAAAAATGTATGCAATTAATGGTCAGCTAATACAATCACAGCATAGATGTTTATATGCATGCCAATAAAATGAAATGATTTTACGCAGGTGTTAAGATGATGACAGTTGAATGAAAACCGAAAACTTAAGACTGAAAATACTCAGATTTAATTACACAAATAATGAAATAAACTATGCAAAATGTGCCAAAAATCCTTGTGACACCTGCAAACAAAGAATTCTCTAAACTGATTTTTTGCGTGTCTTTCCTTGAGAACACTGTGTCTTTGGCGCCCTCCAGTGTAAATAATCTATCATTATAGATTTACATACCTACACATAGAGCTTGCATTTTTTGGTCCTAACTAACAATAACAAACAGAAAAGAAAAACATCCTGACGGCTAATTTAATCATTTGGGTGCCATCTGATAATAGACCAAACTAGAGCAACATGTGGTATAACTTTTCAAAAATGAGACACACTTTGATTTAAAAATACAAAAAAAAACATAATTTATGTGCTTTCAGAAAGAATGTCTGTATCTACTATATATACACTATATGGACAAAGGTATTTGGCCACACACTGTTTTTCAGGGTTTGGGCTAGGCCCCTTATCTCCAGTGAAAGGCAATCTTAATGCTTCAGCATACCAAGAAATTTTGGACAATGCTATGCTTCCAACTTTGTGGCAACAGTTTGGGGAAGGTCCTTTTCTATTCCAACATGACTGTGCCCCAGTGCACAAAGCAAGGACTATAAAGACATGGTTTGACGAGTTCGGTGTAGAAGAACTTGACTGACCCGCACAGAGCCCTGACCTCAACCCCATTGAGCACCTTTGGGATGAACTGGAACGAAGATTGCGAGCCAGGCCTTCTCGCCCAACATCAGTGCCTGACCTCATAAATGCTCTACAGAATGAATGGGCACAAATTCCCACAGAAACATTCTAAAATCTTGTGGAAAGCCTTCCAAGAAGAGCGGAAGCTGTTATAGCTGCAAAAGGGGGACCATATATAAAATACATACTTAATACATACTCTATAGTGTATGGGCGGCAGTGTAGCATAGTGGTTAAGGAGCAGGACTCATAACCAAAAGGTTGCCGGTTCGATCCCCGCTGGGGCACTGCTGCTGTACCCTTGGGCAAGGTACTTAACCCACAATTGCCTCAGTAAATATCCAGCTGTATAAATGGACAACATTGTAAAGAGCTGTAACCTATGTAAGTTGCTTTGGATAAATGTAAATGTATAGTACAACTCAAAAACTCTCTCCACTACCTCATCTTGGCCCAGTCCCAAGGAGGTTAAAGGTCATGGTTTGCCAATGACATGCCTGCTAAATTCTCCTACCTTTACTTGAATCCAGCTGCAGCCAGATTGTTTGCTGCAAGACTTTGGTGGAGGCAGATGTTCAGCTGGAGCTGCTAACTCACAAATGTCCTTGTTAGTGTGTGGGTCAATGTCTGTGTGAGCTGATTTACCCCTAACCTGGTCTGTGATGAGCTAACATTACAGCTGTGATCTTATTTCGTATTGTATTTTTAATATCCCCAGATTGAAACGTTATTTTGTTTATCAGATGTGATTAATGTCAGTAGCAGCTGGTGCCTGTAGGATCTGCAGAGGCAGGAACGTCTGTAACAGCCAGATAATTGTAACCAACAGGGATATTATCATTTGAAGAATACGGAGCATATTGAATTATATATATACTCCAATTCTTTGGCGTGAGTGGATACGAAATATAATGTGATAGAGGTTCAAAATACCAAATGTCCAGGGATGACAAAAGCCAGGTCAGCTGACCAATACTTTCATTTTACAATATAGATGTTCCCTTAACAGGATCACCAACTGAAGGCATATCCGGGCAAATAATATTACTGCAGTCTATTGTGTTTTATCTTTACACACAAGTCACACTCAAGTTGGCAGTCCATTTGTATTCCTAAAAAATGACACTCTTTATGATAATATTCAGAAGCTCCAATGGTAATACTGTGAGGTTGTCTTTTTGTGCAGCACCTTAATGACGTGTAACAGTAATAGAGGCGTTTTTTGTCTGCGATACAGTGTTGATGGAAAATGCCAAAGTAACTGGAAAACTCTCAGTACACACTTTTATACATTGCTTACAATAGCTTCTACATTTCAGTCTGGTTAACACCATAATGAACTTTTATATCCACACAAATATGTTTGGAAATTATGAGGCCATGATGTCACACTTCATCATGCAAGCATACTTTATCATACCACATCTCAACAAACACATTCAAGGCAGCTCCTTGGTTCACTGAAACAATGGAAACTGATGATTAATATTTATTTGCACGTTGTGTTTCTGAGATCGCACTATCAAGCAAAGGGTTAGAGTTTTAAAGCATCAATCAGTCAATCACATGCTATCTACCGTGCCAAGCCGAGTACGGAACTCTTCCACTTATCAGTTTTTCTCGTAGCAGTGCTATCTTCGAAGACATAACAAGGATGATGATTAATGAGACACAACTACCCTCAAGGTATCCTCTGTAACTGGTATTGCATTTCTTCTGGCTCCAATCCTTCATTCAGCAGAGAGGTGATGACTCCCTGAAATCTGCTCAGGCTAGATAAGCTCAGCGCGGACTATCGACCACCAGGGGTCTCTGCCACACTGGCGTATTATGGCAGAGCCACAGGCAGGGCTCAGTGCAACTCAGCATTCAAGATGAGGCATCACCTCCAATCTGAGGCGGCCTCAGTATCAGACACTCCCCTAGTACAGGCTGGTCTCACCGTTGAATCGTCTGCCGTCTAATTTGCTTTTTGCTCTTGAATCCGAGCAGGGCTCTTTGCTTTTCCGTATAATCAAATCGAAATCGAGAGGCAGGTGCATTAGACGGAGCAGACAAGGTTTTTACGGCCATTGACTTTTGATTGGCCATTTCAACACTGAATTGAATTTCTTTCACAGAAAAAAAAGGCATCCATTGTGGCTCAACAGCAGCGACGAAACAAACAGAAATGGCGCATACACAGTAGAGTGGCTCACAGAGACATCCAGCAGACGATCCTGATCTCCCTGTCCCTCCTCATAGAGAAGGACGCTTGAGCTGGAGTATGAATCATGAATCTGTGTAAATATGCTGAGCAGTCATGCATTCACCACGGAGAGATGAAAAATTAATGCATCCTGGCGCCGGGCCTGAAAACACTATTGATTCATGCAGAAAACATCTCAGGAAAGGAAGTGTCACAACTGTGAAACAGGAACAGGTTGTGACTGGCGGAGCCTGGCTGTGTCAGAGAGAGATGCTGTGCGCTAGACAGCTGTGAATGAGGACTGGCTCATAGAAAGAGATGTAGCAATGAGATTGTCCCTAGAACAGCAGAGCGCTGAGGTGCTAATGTCGACTCACTCGATTTGTGCTCAGAAAAGCTGCAGGTTCCCAACCGCAGATGGGAAATTTCTTTTGTAACGAGCAAAGTACTTAACCTGAACCACCTCAGTAAAAATCTTTCTGCATGGAAGGATATTAAGTGCATTATCTAAGATATGTAAATGACCGTGGATTACAGCATCTGCTGTGTGAATGATAATTCCCTACTTTTTAATAAAAAAAGGAAAAGAACCATCAGCCTGAACTTTTACAAGTACACATAGTAAAAATTAGGACAGAAAACCTTCTCTAGGTCGGATATCATCAATATGGCTTGAATTGTAAAATGCAACACAATATTCCCAGCGCGACATTGTGGTTATACCCTTGAGTACTGCAATCTCCCTCAGCTGTTCCTGTAAACCCCATCTATAAATGCACCGTATAATGTGGACGCTATAAAAAGCACTGTGTGTCACTGTGGTGGCTTACCACCTCCTGCAGAGAAAATAAAAAAGCTGTGGCAGGGACAGCATTTAAGTAATACCATCCATGGATGAACTTGTAAGCACTCACCAAAGACCTTGCCCAGGAAGAGAGTCTTGATCAGGTTAAACTGGGTGTCTGAGGCATCAGGAAGGGTGTAGCTGACTGGGGGATAGTGGTCCAGCTGTGAGACAGAGAGAAAAACACAGTCGGAGGTCACATGTTGTGGCCGTGATAGAAACAAAAAACACGCCAGCAGCCTGTCTCTCCCTCACAACCATGCTTTACTGTCCGAGTGGCTCAGGTCTGACTCCAGAGGATGACATCACCCTGGGGCCTTAGAGGATGGCAAACCATAAAGCCTCCATTAGCCACATTCTTACAGACCTGTTGGCGTGAGTTTGCACAGTCTGCTTTGTAATAAAGAAGGATGCTTCTTTTTAATATATAGAAGCACCCATCTGTCTATTTTTTGAGTAAAATGAAACTATTACATAACAGTGTCACAGGAAACAGAAGGACTTATGAAGGTATGGGTGTAAACATTAGGTATAACTCCTATATTGCAAATATCAAAGCATATACACCTACCGTGCCTTATTAAGGGACAGAGTGAGGGACACAGTGTAGCACCCTGTCATTTGCTTAATTGAGTAATGCAACCCTTCTCAATGACTGCTTTCTGGACATATCTCAGTGATCTTGCGGTGGAGCAAAGACGAAGAATACAAGCTAGAGGTTGTTCATCCTTTCTCAAGTGCAGTAAGATGGGAGCAAAGTTGGGATTGTAAGATTTACATTGAATACACTCAATCCATGCACATTAGCTGTTTAAATACCCTTTGACGCATCCAATACTTCTTTAATGACTTCTGTAAGCACACTGATAAAATCCTATACAAACTATTACTTCAATTCTGAGTATGGAAAATGCTTGCAGTCTATGTCTCCCCCTAGTGGATATTAGTGCTGCTTCCTTTGCAGACAGTGTTTCGGTGCCACCTAATGGCGATATTAAATTGCTGTGTCGCCCAGCAACACATACGTGTTACAATATAAAAAAAAAAAGATAACTGATTGGATGATCTCCAACTCACAAGAAATCACTGTAGAGAAAAAAAGTAATGCACTTTAGGGAGCACGGAATGTTTTCTGAAGGCACACAAATACACTCACTCAAAACATCTGTGATTTTGATTAACATTCTTTAGGGAAGTTTTTAAAGTATTTGGAAGACTTTCAGCTTTGGCACATCAGTGCATACCTGACTAAAGAGCTGTTGGAATGGTGCACTTTGTAAATGGATGCGTCAAGGCAAGCCGTATGCACAATAGTGTCCGTTTACCCACCTGCCTTCGCGCCATCCTGCCTACACCAGCGCATTAGACAAACGGGTGCAGTTTCCAGGAAGTGGCACACGCCGAGAAGTAAACTCTGCTTAAAGCGGTGGCACTCTTATGTATGCCACTATACATATATATACGATGCAGCTTACAAATGCAGAGAGAAACCAAAACAAATTAGCAACTTTGTGCGGATGACGGGGGCGTGATCAAATCAACAAAATGAGGTTACATTTGTTGTGCTAGCCTGTCAGCAACAGAAGCACAGAAACATTAAGACTACTTGCTCAAAACGGCTCTTATTACTTTCTCATAAATATAACATAAAGTACTATTTTTTTTTTCAGAGGACAGCTTCTGTGTTACATTAATTTATGAACAATGTGTGCCATTTCTGCTGAACTGACAACACATTTCCCAGGACCCCAGAGAAGTGTGACTGATTTCGTTTACTGTTATGCAGATGAGTGTAGCCTCTAATTCCCTGACGACATTAATTAGGCCTTTACCGCTAATTCACAGGAATATCTAACTAGCAAGACTTGTCCTGTCCGTGGTGTTAAAAGAAAAATTGTCCACAAAATTGCTTTTTGTGCTCGCAGATACGTTTCACTTTCCCATCAATATTATGAAGTGCCTTTCCCCCTGCCACTTTGCTCCTTGAATACAAATAGCCTAATGTAGTCAGAGGGGGGTTGAAAAACAATGACTTTTGTTCTCTCACATTTTAGGGTGTAATTTGTTCACAAGATATGTCAAATTGATAGATGCAATCTGTTTATTCCAATGGCTCCCAGATGGGTCTGCCCTGGTAAATTGTCTGGATTTTCCCCCTTTGCTGCACTATGTAGACGTAATCTAATTCCACTGCTCCATCTGAGAGGGACTTTGCCTTGTGTTTGCTTGTGTTGATTGGTAGCGTGTTGGGAGGTGGTGGTGGTGGTGGGGGGGGGGGGGGGGTGCGTGTGTGTGAGTGTGTGTGTGTGTGGGGGGGGGGGGTAATGTGACACAATTAAATCGCTTTCAGCTTATTTACCTTTATCTGGGAAAACAAATTGGCTGTGTTCAAAGACCAGCGCTTCACAGAGAGCCCCCTCTCCCCTCAGCAGAGAGCTCCCACTTCTGTCTGCGGTGGGCTTGACGTAATTGTTGGGAGAGGTAATTAATCACCGTTCAGAGGAGCCTCTGCTCCGCCCTGGCTCCTTCTCTGACGCGACCTTGAAGAAACTATCTCTGATGCTCATCACGCGTGGGAACGCAGGAAGGAGGAAACGTTTCCTCACCTCCCTGCAACCTGCCCTGTGCATCCGCGATGCCCACAGTGCAGTTAGCTTGGATATATCAAGCACCTCCCGGAGGTTGAAAAGGAAAACAATATCCGTGTGTAAAAAAAAAACAACAGTGAAAAGCCCATGAAATCTTACATCCCAGGTGTAGTGCTATTCTAGACTGCCTTTTGATGCTGGCAGGTAACTCTTCACTTTCATGTTAATTCAAAGACAGAAATACCCCACACACAGATGAATACTTGTGTAGATTCACAAGGTCTTTGAATTAAAGTTGGCCCCACAAAGTTAAGGAGATTTTGGTTCAAAATCGCTGGTTAATAATGCCCTTCCTTTTAAACAAAAGTTCGGCACTTTGCCGTAAAGTGCAAACAGCAATGGTTTTAAATATCAAGTGTATAAACACTGGCATGACTAATTAATTTAATTTGGTATTTCCACGACCTCCATGTCACTGTTCTTTTGCAGGAATAATTATTTTTCTTATTCCAAAACGAATCATCAGTCAGTTACTGTCTGCCAAATCAGTTGGCCCTCATTTTGCAGCACACTGAATAAAATATGCATATTTTTCCTTCCAGGAAACTTATCTTCACTGTTTTATGACATACTGTGAGATGAAGTGAAAAGTAGCAAACATGTGGTGTGACTTGAATGGAAGCAACCGCACACTGAACTTGTATTTAAGAAGCCTACAATAGCAGAGCTCTGGAAGAATGACATCTAATCGACTCCCTAATAAATGTTTGATGTTCTTCTTATTCTTTTTTTCTTCACATAACTCTTCTGTTTGCAAGCTGTGTTGTTGACTACATAATGTCTACCTCGTGCTGATATAATTCACACCTTATTGTGTAAAGTCTTACTTCTCTGTCTTCAATGCAAAAACAGCTAAAGCCATTAGCTCTCTGTGCTTCACAAATACATATAGTGTACTTCCTGTAACTGTTTACAGCTCTTGCCCTTTGACCCAGATGTACCCGTCTCAGGAGATGCTATGGATGAGCTCTGTCAGACTCCAAAGCCTCTAAGCGAGAAAGGATAAAGTCCAGTTCTACGCGCTGCATCCTATCTGCGCTCCCAGGGCAGCACTGCAGTCTGCCGAGCTGAGCGGAGCCCGGAGTGATGCGCTCCTGTCTGCGGCTGGGTGAGTGATACGGCGGAGCTGCCATTACAGCAGCTTAGAGAGAGCCCGGGGACACTCAGGGCTATGTGCTGCTGATAAAAGATGGAATGCAACATCTGTCGCGCGCTTCACGGCAAAATGAAGGGGAAAAAAAAAAAAGAGGAAACGCTAGGAGTTTCTATTTGCCGCAGCGCCGAAGGCCCTCCGGGGTCCTGGGCAAGACCCGGGCTGCTCGTCCCTGGCGTGCCAGCTTTTTATCCCTCTGCCATCAAAGGGAACGGCAGACTGGGAAGTGTCAGGGAGGAGGAGAGGGGGCTCAATTAAAGAGAGCTGTGCTGCCGCCGCCATGGCCAAGCAACAAGGGCTCCTGCCCTCGGCTCCCTGGAGCTATGGATCACCAAACACCCACCGAGAGGAGAGAAAAAGACACACGAGATCGGCCCTCAGCTGTTTGGAGCACTGGATCCCAAGAAACCGACCAAAAGAAACAGACAGGCCTCTGGGAGGCAGTGCAAGTGTCTTGTCTCTGACAGAGGACAGACAGGTGGGAGGCTGAGGTGCACAGCCAGCCAGAATGTCATCTTTCAAAATGGTAAAACACCCATCTCATTGTTCACTATTACATTCTTCTTTCACAGCCTGGGGTTCAGCGGACCCTTGTCTGTGAAACCTACCTGTCCTTTATCTTAAAATGACCACGTGACAAGTACATCTAATTGGATGTTGAAATCAGCAGGTAGCGAAGGGGTATTTGAAAATAAACTGTTTGGAAAGCTGGATGTAGCAAGCTATGTGCAAGTGAGTCAATGGCTCTCACACCCCCGGTCAGGGGCGGAGCTATAGGCGGGGCAGGCGGGGCAGTTGCCCCTGGGCCCGGGCCCCTCCTGAGTTGCGGGGGGCCCTTCATGGCCCCGATGTGGGCCCCCTTTAATGCACATTCCAGGCTGCGTCCTTACGATCAGTGCTCTTTCTTCTCCCACTGACAAATCAATAAGCCAAGCCAGCTCAACTAGGTGCCGGTCCCAAGCCCGGATTAATGGGGAGGGTTGGCATTAGGAATTATAGCCTAAACTATAATGAGAATAGATGATTAACTGTTTAATATTGGCCTATGGTTTTGCACTCCACTCTTGTCACTGGCATAGGCGGGGTTGGTGCCGGGGGGCCCTTGACCAATTTCTGCCCCAGAGCCCTTTGTAAAGTTGTTCCGCCACTGCCCCCGGTACAGTACTTTGTAAGATTATTGCTGAGAATGATAAGACAGGGCAGTAGGCTGGACCCAAAACAGGAATAAACACCTTTACTAATCCTGCTCTCTCTCTCTATTCCCATTATTACATTCTCAGCGCAGAGGTCTGGAGTAAATCTCAAGGTGCTCTGACAGTAATCGGGGTTTGATGGGGAAAGGATGGAAGTTAAACGAGGGACTGCAACTCGCCTGTTGTCATCAGGGTTTTTTATGTCACGTCTTAGGAAGTGGTTCTGTATTGATTGAATCAGTGGAAACATATTTCGGTCATTTAGGCGTAATAAAAATCTTAAGCACATGCTGAATCTCTGCGTAGCAGGATCAATACTGCCTTTCAGTGACCTTCCTTCTGCACTGCACTACATCGTTATGGATTACTGTAGCACAGTCAGTGAGTTTTACAGGGAATACAATTATACCACATATAGGAGTGTATGCATGAAAATGTAGACCTGGCAGAGAGGCGGATGCTTTTGTCCAGTGGAGCATAAAAGCGACTACCTGCAGATATTAAAAAGCCGCTTTGGCTTTTCGCATTGTTGGCAACAAAAAAATCACCAAAGTACCCCTTTTCCTGATTGGCATGACATGTGGCTGTGATGCATGAAAGGAGACTGCAACAGCATTAGAGTTCAAATTGAACACCTGGTCGTGCCTGGTCTTATAGCAAGTTCAGAGTGTAGTGAAACTGATTACAGGACGGTAAAGAATGGTCGTATTGTTGTACAGTGTGTGCTGCGAAGGGCCACTTTTTCACAGCACTGTTCTTCCATTTGCAGCAACATTGTGCTTATGTTCCTGTGAATTGCTCATGAATAAGTTGACATGGGATAACTAAGCTAGACGTAAATCAGATTTATGCATACATCCCATTGCTTTTCTACCAATCTGCAATTCTCCTAGCTTCTAAGTAGCTGTTCTTCTAACAAACTGTGGTAAAGGACACAAAGGGCATATAGGTTTGTTGGTTTATTTCATTTGTCTCAATGAAGCCACACCTCCCCCCACATTCCCCCTGACAGATCTGACACACTGAGACCCCACATTCCCCCCTGCAAATGTGACACACTAAGACGCCATCTTTCCCATTCAGATCCGACACACTGAGGCCTCCTCTTCCCACCTACAGATGTGCAGTAGCCAGGGACTCACCTCCAGCTGGATGGTCCTCTCCACCCGGGATATGTTGACGCTGTGAGGCTGCCCGTTGGCCAGGTTGCGCTGGTCCACGTCGACGGTGAAGGGCTCCCTCAGGCCTCCCAGGTCGTAGCGGATCTGCAGCGTTCCTGGTGGGGGAAGAGACGGAGCGTCGGACCCGGGTTCCCTCGCCGCGGCCTGTCAGGCTTCTCCCCGGGCCCGGCCCGCTCAGGTGGAAAGCCCACGTGAGCCGGAGCGGAAAGCGCGCGGGCCGGGACACGCCGCATGCCTCGGTGCACACGCCTCTGCTCTGACAGCGCTCATTTACAGGTAGCAGCCGAGGTTCCCGAACTTCACAAAAACCTCATCTCAAACTCAGCGTGTTGTGAAGCTTTCTGAAGAGTGCTTAGCTCAGGGAGGACGTGCTGCTGCCCCATTCCTCCCCACCTCCCTCTACCTCCACGAATGTTATAGCAATATTAAGGCCACTAAACGGCTTGCCTCTCTTTGTTTCAGCCGACATTAACTTCCCCACCACCCAGCAAATTTCTGAACGCACTCTGCCTTACCATTTCATGATCTGCACTGCTGTGAGGCTGATTGACTACACTGCAGTTAAAATGTTGTGATTACTTTCTTGGATTTTCTATGAAATGAAAAAACATCGTTTGGATTCCTAAATCAAGCGTCAGTGCAGTGGAGCCGCCTGCTCACTTTCAATGCTAAACAGTTTCTGATTTTATATCAATATCCTATTGTACATCTGTGTACAGCACCAAACAACAAAACAGTCATCTCAATGATGAAAAAGCTAAATAAGCCACACAAGTTACGATTCTGTCTGCTGCATTAAAAAACATGAATTTGGTATTCAGCATTATTTCAGTACATATTTTACATGTAGCCTTGAGGGTGATTCACTTTTATTACAAACCTAACATAATCATATGGTTTATAACCTCATATTGGCTTGCTGAAGTGAAATGGAGTGTGGGTGGACACAGCTAGGAGAGGTCTGTAATGATGACGAGTACCGCAGGAGAGCACATCGATAAAGAGGTAAAGAACCCATAAAGTGTTGGTTAAAAAGCACTTTGACACAGCCAGTGTACACGATAATCACATACCATTCTAGCATTTTACCCTGCTGTGATGTACACTGACTGTGACATATTGGGACCAGCAGGGGGTGCTGTCTTCTCTAGCCTTACCGTTGTGACGCAGGACCACGGCCATGTAGTCCTGAGTCTTGGAGCTGACGTACACCAGGATGCTGGGCACGCTGGTGGTGCTGAAGCTGAAGGCAAGGTCCTCCCGGGTCAGGTTGGCCTCTGCCACCAGGCTCTGGGAGAGACCCTTCGACTCCTTAGATGCTGCTGCAGCTGCCTCAGGCATGAAGTTGTACCTGACCAGGGTCCCTGCCTCAAAGAAGCCACCAACATCTGGAAGAAACAGGGCGCCACACACATAACAGGCAGTGGCATCAACGTCTACAGAAATGGAAAAAAACATCATCCAGACATCCCCAATATGATTTTGCGTGCCATTCCTAAATTCCAGGATTAAGACTGCAATCCAGTACACTGACGGGTTCAATGAAATTGTGTGCAAGACTTCTTGAAGGGATTTAAAATTCAATTCTCTCTCTCTCTTTAAAAAGTAACTGAATTAAAGTAATAAATTAAATTCTTACATCTTTGCGTCAAAGCAGTGCAATTAGCCACATTTTCCTTGGACGTTATCACTCTTCTGTAAATTGCTTTGTACTCTTTGTGTTTTTGTCAATCGTAAAGTTCCCTAGAATGTAAGCATTGTGGCCCTTGAAGCAGTTAAGCGGAACAAAAAGCTCAAAGAGAGTTCCCATGCGAGAGGCCATGTGTGAAAACTGTGTGCTTAACCAGCAGCAGTCAGAATCAGCCTTTCCATTATTACCCTAAAACCATTACAAGAAGGATACGCGCTGCATGAAGGTTGCCTTGTTTACCAATTAAACAGATTAAAAAGGGCAAGATTCTCTCTATCTATAATTGCATGTGGTGTGTGGGGATGCCCCAACTGAAAAACAAGTCTGTATTAAGAGAGCGATATAGACAGTATGACAACGACACTGCATGATGTGTTTCACGTGCAGCAAACAATGAGAGTCATGGGAAATCATTATGATTTATGGAGTAAACATACACAAGAGGTTCATGTGAATTACACCATAGCCATGGATGTCCTCTGGATGCTATGAATGCATTCTATCTATCTATAGATATGTGTTTGTGTTTGTGTGTGTGTGTGTGTGTGTGTGTATGTGTGTGTGTGTGTGCGTGTGCGTATTATGTAGTCACACTGCTGTAGAGCCCTTCTCTCACCATATGGGTGTCTCCTTTATTAAACTGACTTTTCTCTCATATACATTTTTTCTGCGTTTGCACAGATCAAAAGTCATATTCCAACACCCACAAACTGTAAAACTGTAAAATATAAAGTGGTTTACAGAATGCAGGAAAGTTCTAGACTAGATTAACCATTAAGAGTGTACTTGGTGAAAACACACAGAAAACAGAAAGGAAAAAGGGACCCGACACATTGAGTTAAATAAGACATGAGGAGAGAAGGCAGGTGGACTGATATCTGCACAGATATCTGTGCAAGAAAGCAACAGATTGTAGGTGGAACCCTGGGTGAATCTCTTACGCCCTGACTTCCATTCAACTGCAGGATCATGTCTCTCTCTGTCCAGGGTTACCTTGCAAGCAGTGCTCTGCCCTTAAGCTCGCCTGACAGAAATGACACCCCCCCACCCCCCACCACCCAAAGGAGTCCGTGTCTGGATGGTTAGAGAGAAACAGCAGTGAGAGCTGGCTCTGACTTCTTCATCTAATCCTCATCACCATGTGGAGAATTTCCTGAGCACAATCAAGGCTCCTGTGTCAATTAGTAAAGACGAGAACAACAACTGTGACTGAACTGTAGTTGAGCTTTAGGCACATGGAAAAAAAATTCTCCAGGGAGGTTGTGCATTTTATCACTGAGAGAAAACGACACTGCTCCTAGGAATTCAGGGCCACCACGTTGACGTGAAGGTGTTAAATGCGGAGGAGGCCATTATTGACAGAAATACTCTGGGTACAGTGTGTAAATATGTATAATGATGTATAATTACTAGGGTCGCGCATGCATATTTCAGGCGTATGCACACAGAGAGCAGCGGGGCTGAGAGGGAACAATGAAAGGCTCCTTGGGGATTGGTCGGGCTGGGAGATGCAGCCATCTCTACCCTCACATCGCTTGATCTGGGTCTCGGCAGGCAGCAAAAGCAGCCGACGAGACCCTTTGATGTGCGTGTCGGCATTAGCATACTGGAAAGGAGAAAGGCCTTGCGATGTGCAGTGCACACGCCACTTAACCCCATCCCTCTCTGATGCACTCAGGCGATGGGGCCTGCCATCTGTTTGTGTAGTTCTTGACTAACTTATTAGGGGTTGACTTGGTGTCTGAACCTTTCTGTTAAATACTTCATTTTGCCTATTTACATTGTTAGAAAAGTTTCTTCAATGGTATCGATTAATAAATGCAATGCTTCGAATGCTTTATTCTTGAAACTGTAAACATATGTTAAACATTAAACGGTTAAAGCAGTTCAGTTCATTAGAATTCCTCTTGCAACTATATATATATATGCCTTTGTAAAAGTCATGTATAAACATTATTAATATCATAATTAGAAAGAAAGATCAGCAGTTGTGAAAATGCATTTTTAAATTCATGTCTAGATAATGTCACATTATTAATGTCACTGTAAATGATCTATTAACAATTCATTCACTATCTACTCATTTTGAAGAAGGGCAACATTTATTTCATAGGTAGTTATGTATTTTACTGTTTTCTAACTGTCTTCAACAGTACAGTCACTGTTTTCAGTCACTGTACTGGTGCACAGGCATTTCTATAATTTCAAATTCAAACTGCTTTAGGTTAATCCAACTGCTCAGCCAGAGCAGTCCAGCTGAGACCACCATGGAACCCACCTTTAGTGCAGAAGGCTCCGTCATAGGCTGTGGATGTGCAGTCACATGAGTAGCCGTTGTACTTCTCCACACACTTGCCCCCATTCTGGCAGTACATCCCATAGCTGGTGCAGTGTCCAGAGCAGCCGGGATTCACACCGGGGGTGACCTTTGCCCTCTCCTCCAGGTCAAGGGTCACTCCGTTCATCTTCAGGGAGCGAATGCATCCCAGAAAGCCCCTCTGTCCTCCAGCTGCACCTGCAAGGTCGGTCATAATGCTTTTAGAAGGGGAGGTAGCCTGGGAATCGCACCTGTGCTGACACCATCACGCTGCTAAAAGGAGAAATGCCGGTACATGATTCAACGTTCAGGGGCTAAGAAAGACTAAAACCTCACTTAAGAGTTTCTATGCTTCCAGAATCTGTGACCAGCAGAGAGGCAGCCAGAAAGAATTTTTAAACCAGCATCTAGTAGATGTAATGTGACATCTTATGGCTTGTAGCTTATTCCCAGAATTTATAATAACACCGGTGGGGGGGTGGGGTGGGGGGCGGAGGTTCTCAAGTGTCTCCGACAGCAAAGGCTAAATTCCCCAACCTGGCCTCGGTGATGACTGGGGGCTGACAGCCACGGAACAAACTGGTATCATTCTGCCAGGGGGACGTGCGGGTAGGTCAGTCAGGGTTCACACACTGCATCACTAGCACCCTGCGGCATGGTCGGAGAGATGTGAGCCAATCAGATGCACCTGCCCTATGGCTGTCTGCCTCCTGGTGCATTGAGGGACATGCATCCTGTAATATAGTTGCATTAGCCAGCGTGTGTATCAGAGGATCGCATATGCCTTGCTCATGGCCGGGGGGGGAGAAGCTGTCTCAGTGGGGTGAGCTTAGTGTTCACTTGCCATTTGTGAATAGTTGAATAAAAAAGGATGGGGAAATAGAGCAATCAGTGACAACGCCTGAAATGAAATTCAACCGTGCTTTACAAATAGAAACTGAAGTCTTTTCTGTTACTGATTTAAAGTGTCCAATTTTACTGAAAGCATTTTCATTCACATGTCTTATTATTAACCGATGAAAACACAGCAGGTTGGGACAATTTCTCTGGTACACCTGCAGTCCGTGGCAGAATACTACACATATTGATCCAAAAAGCATGTCTTACATTAAGGCAGTCAATAAGAAAAAGGATGTGTTGCAATAAAATCCCAAAGCCAAGTGCTAAATGTTACGGTACATTATGTCTTGCTGGAGACCTATATCCCCCAACCAGTGGCTTCACTTCAATCCCTGGAAGGTTGTGTGCATGCTTGACCAGGCTTAATAGAGCCATTAAATTATTTAGTCATATACTTTTATACCATTATATGCTAGGGCTAATACAGTGAAATCACAATATTCCTCAGATGAAGATCAAGCAGGTCCTAAATGAATCCACTCTTCCTTGTTGCACGTTACTCCACTCCTAAGCACCCAGGCCCAAAAAGCCCTGGCTTTAAAGGATGTCTCATCCAATTACGTAGCGTCTGGTGAAATTGACTCGCGAACCATTCACCGGGCTAAAGCGACCGTTTTTGGCCAGATAATGGATAACGATAATGGCCGGATGCCTTGCCATTAAGCGGACCTAACCATTTAATCGGACAAAGGGAAAACATTGACAGGATTAATATGTCTGTAAAGGACCACCGGAGACGCAGGCGTTATTTACAAACAGTAGTTAATAAAAGCCGGATCTGAGCCACAAAGGGGAGCCGTGCAACAATGGAAGCCTTGATATTCAGCATTATTAAAATCCTCTCAATAATGCTTAAAGGATTAGAAAATAAACAAACATTCGGAGAGATGCATCTGAAGGGGCGCTGATTCACAGTTATTTCGGGACAGCGCAGGACTGGCTAGTAATCTAGGAGAACATATTAAATGTCAGCATTCTTAAAGACTCCATTAACATTTTACTTTGTAGTTTAATTTAATTCCTTGATTTGTGTAATGTATTTCTCTGTTGCTGCCTCTCTGGTTGTGACCTGGGTGGCTATTAAATGGAATTAAATAAACCCACAGAGTCTTGAGCTAATAGAGCTCTAAGCTGATGGCAGCACATTTCACGAGCGGTAAAAAGGCTGCATTAATATAATAACGGCCTGCAATTAAAGCCTCAATATTCTATTATTTAAGCGGTATTCCTGTAAAGCGGTACACAAACACAGTCGCAGAGCCGGGGTAATTAATGTCAACATGAAAGCTGAGATAGTCCATAATTATTCTCTGTGACATGAATGCTGAGGCGACAGTCTTGTGTAATGCTCAAGTGTGCGAGGACAAGGATGGGAACTTTCTAAACTTTTCTTGAAACATTTTTCTTTTCAAGTACAGGAGCCCATCTGTCAGAGGATGAGAGTAGCAGAGAACTGAACAGATAGTGTAGGAGAACCACGTCACTGTTCAGTGACAAAAGAGTTTCATTGTCATTCAAACAACTGACATTGCCCTCATTCTGGTTACTACAATTATTTTGAGTATCCGGAGTTGTGCCTAAACCAATACAGAACAACAAACATTTTCATCTTTTGAATATAATTTCAATTTTTTTGTTATTAATTTTAAATCTCATCAGATGACTGTTTAAGGTCAAAGCCAGTTTCTGGTGAAGTGAGTGAACTCTGAAAGGAAAGACAGAAATCACTACACAGGAAAGCTTGCCTATCTTGTCAGTGCTACTTGATGGGTAGCAACTGACCAAAACTCACAGGTCCTGTCTTGGCTACTACTGTGTTCAGTTAAAGTTCAGTGAAAGAAAAAAAGATCTGCTTGATTTTTGTCATGTCAATATTCAGGTGGGCTGAAACACTCTCTTTGTCTCAAAGTTAAAATATCAGGTGAGCCTTGCAGTTTACATGTATTTCTTATCTTCTACTCAGCACTTAACACAGGCATGCTCATGTTCAGCCAAAGCATTTCCATTCAAAGCATTTTTCAACAGCAACTCATATCTGTGCTTACTGTCTTTTTGGCAGAGACTGTGAGTGTCATGTTACACACAAAAGTGCTCCAAGAAGAAGTTGCCACATAAGTGCTGATCGAGGACCAGCTTTGCTGTTTAGCTTTTAAATGCTAAGGTTACAATTATGGATGGGAAATCTGGTCCTAGGTCAGCACTTATGGGCACCTTCTGCCTTGAGCCACAAAAGTTACCTACTGTCCTGACAGGTCCAGGATGCTGGCTTCCCTGCAGACCCCAATAATAACACAGAGGTGGATGAGAGACCAATGCAGGGGGAAGAAATAAGGTGAGCAGGTGCAAACCAAAAAAGAGAAACAAGAGAAAAATCATAGACAACAACAGGAAGCAAATGACACATGCAAGAATAAAATCATTAGAAACAAAACCCGATTAGAAATGAATGAAGGATTACAATTCATTGTTAATGAAGTGAAAACAAAGAGCAAATCTGTTAAAAATGACTCTGTTATCATACATGGAAAGCTGATCTTTCCCACCACTGTACCATTGAAGTAATAAAATGACAATGTAACGTAGTAATCACACCTGTGTTAGGGGATTGACTGAACTTGATTTCACTGCCAATTTGCTCTTTTAGTGTAACATATATGCAGCACATGCATGTGCATCAAGAAATTATCACAGTATTGAAAGTAAAGACAAAGCATGCAAAAAAACTGAAAATATAGTATGAGAAAAGAAACACTGATTCTTAAAGATGTGGGAGGGAACTCTTGAGTCATTTGGAATGAGGTTAGAAAGAGCACATCGGACAGATGTTTCTCAAAAGCAACCTAATGAACACAGCACATGTTGAAAGTGGGCCTCTGACTTATAGTTGAAAGCGAAGAGAGGCTAAGGATTGCCAGATCTGACAGCTCCATTGGCACTCGCTATGATCAAATGAAAACGTGTGCTTCCCTGCAGAGGGTCAAAGACTAATGCTAAGTAGCCTATAGCTTGGTCATTTCGAGAGATTACATTTAATGGGAGGCAGTTGTCAAGGATTAGGACCAGTTTCAAATGTGTTTGATGTCAAGTCTCATTACACTCGGCCCAAATATTTAATGTCTGCATTTGAATGCGGGGCACATGATTTCAAGAATTAATCTTGGCAAAATTAAATTTTCATCCTTTCTGAGCCCAAATCCTTTGTTGACAGGATGGCTCATGCAAATGAGGTATTTGTAAAAGATACAGAAATTAGAGAACTATGACGAAAGCCTTTCAAAGAAGTAGTGTTCCCATGATGCCAGTGTAAGTATCTACTATATCATTCTGTGTGCTAGTACGTGGTATGGCACAGAATGCTGCTTTCTTATAATGAGCTAACCTGATAAAAATGTGGTTTTGAACTTTTCTCTTTGATCCCACAAAAACTTTTTAAAAAATGAAGAAATCAATTATATCTATTAATATTTCAATCTAATTTCTGTGCAAGTTTAGCATAGAAGCAACTTTATTTGAAGTCATAAAAAGCACACAAGCGGAGAGCTGCATTGTAAAGTCTCATTGTTAATGTGCCTCACAGCAATTTGCATAAGAAGAATGAGCTGAGAAATCAAACAGCACAATGGAAATTTAAAACCATTTAAAACTGTTCTTGTAGTCAGATGATTCTCACATAAGCTGAAAGAATTGCTAATACCTTCGAAGCCTTAATGAGACTCAGAGTTAATGGCAACATTAGGTCATTAGTCACATGCACCATGATCATTGTGATTACAGAATAAACTTCAGCCAACCTTTCCTAATCTGTCTTCATCATTCTTAACTTGTAAAGTTTAAGCGTAACCGTAAAAGGTCTAAGCGTAAACATAAACGTAACGCATATTTTAGCGTACAGGCTCATCAAGTCAAATGAATTGTTTTCCCCATTACACTACCATATCTAGCAATGTAAGTCAGCACATACCAGCAACGTCTGAATATCTTATCTTAGCTGCAGAGACAAACATGGACAAGTACAAAAGAGCTGGCACTGCTGAGAGGCAGTGCTCTCCATTGCTATAAACATGCTTTGAGAGCATTCCATTTCCAGCTCAGAATCAAATTTATTTTCTGGGACCAAGCAAAGAATAGGAATGCATATCAGACCAAACAAACTGAGGATGTCTAAACATACTGGGAAGTGTAACATACTTAAATAGAGGGATTTTAATGAAACTGATAAACCATCACACTTATAATGAGAGTAATTCTGTATATGCTACACGGAGAGCACAGTATGCCCTGCTGTGCAATGCTTTAAATTGTCAGAAGCTCGCTTCTCACCATTCTCTAACTGCGGGCCAAATTTGGTATGTGAGAATTTCCTAGGCTACAATGGTTCTTGACATTTTCTATGTGTATCACCGTCTAGATGAGAGAAAAAAACTCCATTTCTCCTTCTTTGAACACAACTTGGATCATTCCTCATGGGTCTTAAACTGCTTTTCTGAGTATGCCATTTCTCATGACCAAGTCTATGCGTTGTCACATTATCTCTCAGTTCCTGATCCCTGAGTGTGACGATTTTGACTTCTGTACCCTTAGCACACTGTCAGCCTCTATGCACGCTGTGAACCCATCTAAAGACATCACAATGGTGAATTCATTTATTTGTGAATAGTACAGCCTCTGGTGTGGGCTGTGTGTGCATGCATATCTGTATATGTGTGTGGGTGGGGGTGACCTTACCCACGTAGAGCTGGCTGTACAGTTCCAAACGGGTGTGGCCCTGTGGGGGCGCCGGCCGCACCTCCTTGTGCTGCTGGTCCAGCTGCAACACTGCTTCCTTCACATTGCGCTCGGCGCTGACCCGGTGCCACTGGTCATCGTTCAGTGGCGTGGGCGACCGGACGTTCAACTCCACTGGCCCATTTCCCACATCGAAGGAGAAGGATACCACAGTGGGTGCTGAGAAGAGAGAGGCAACAGGCTGTTTTTCTGGGAGAAACTTCTAGAAGGCTTCTGGGGAAATCCTCTGGAAAAAGACTTTGCAAACATCATGTAACATTTATAACTGAAGACTGCAATGCATTCAAAGTTCTCTGGTAAAGTGAATGACCAGGGGCCCACGGTGGAAGAAGAAATAGACTGTTCCACTAGTGGAGGGTTGAGTTTGTGAGCCTCTCAGATGACAGCATTGCAGCCATGGCTATCCACTGATTAGTGCTTACCCACTGGGGCATTGTGGGACATGTAGTGTGAAAAAAATAGTCACTCTACGCGTGTGAGTGTATCAGGAGATTACATTCACTACACATAACACTTTTGTGTAGGAGCAGAAGTGTTGCAGTGAGACAAGTCAAATATGCAGCTGGTGATTCCAAAAAAGGATGAGAAAGGGGAACATATAGAGAAAAATACAATAAAGTGGTGAATAATTACAAGATTGCATACTCATTCTTTAGGAATCGGGATAATCAGATTACATTTGAAATATCAAAGGAGCCTTTCATTTTAGCAACTCTGAGAAAAGTGTACTGCATTGAGACGCATTGCTGATGAACTTTTGCACAGTAGCATGGGATTCTGTGCATGATGACATGATTACTACACAGTGATAAACTACTTCTTCAGAAAATAACGAACACTGCCTTGCTAAGGTATCATATTTACAAACTATCAATTGTTCTAATTTTGGAAACACAAGAAAATTCAAACAAAATGGTCTTTTGTATTTTTTTCCACAGAATAAAGGATCACAATCAATAGGATATCCCTGATAATTCCAGCAAAATCCTCATTGAAACTTCACATCTATAATGGGATGCATGTAACAATGGGTTCTGTCCATAAAACCAACAACAATGAGACAGAGATCAATATTTTGTTCAGCTATAAGCCTTTAGCTTAGTAACACATTTCACTTAATGTGTTTTGGGGTATTGAACCAGTATTTATTATTTAAGAGAGACTTGTGTAAAACAGGATGGTAAATACATAGAGACAGCTGCAGGTTAGAATTCTTTATGATTTGTGTTGAGGCATTGAGCCATTTCAGGGAGCTGATAGGGTGAGCTGAATACAAAATTAAAAACAAATCTCTTGAAAACAGTTTGCATGGAATGCCTCATTTTTTGACAGCGGTATGATTTACAGCAAAGTTTTGAGAGACTATTATTTACAGTCTTTACTTACAAATAACTCATTTGCACAAACAGGCACTATCCTGGTGGTCTGCGTTGATCATCTGTATGAGGAATCTCTCACTTGCCTAAAATAAGACATGAAAAGTAGCCACCGAAGGAAAATCAAATCAGTTTATTCACCCCTTAAAAAAAAGAATGCTCTATGCAACTGCACTGCTTCAGATTTTGTTTGCGGAGTTTCAGATGCACTGCAATCCCCAAATGTGTTTCCACTAATGGCTCACAATTTTAATATTCACCTTCTTCTGTGGAACTGCATACCTTATATCCCATAGGAGTGGGTGTTTATGGCAGGAGAGGTGAGTCTTGTTTGAGAAGCAGACAGCACAAGGTGTTCCTTGCTGTGGTTTGTCATTTTCTGCCCCAGGGCACTCCATCGAAGCAAAGTGGCATCCCTTGGGGTGCTACTTAACAAATACTCCTTTTTTTAACGTGCATGTCATTAACTTAGACAGGGGACCACAGTAGTCATGTCACAAACCGCAGTTTTACTTTTTATATTGATGTAAAAAGGGCCAAAGACATGACCTTCTTTGTGGGGCCAAAGGGACCTTCTGAGCACGGTCGACCCTTAGCTATAAGCCGTATAGGCAACGGCCCAAGGCACCACTCATCTTTGGGGGCACCACATGTCATCGTGTTTATTGCTTATTTATTTTTTGGTGGCTCCAGCAAAAATATTGCCTGGGGCATCAAAAATGCCAGGGCCAGCCCTACTTCCAGTGTTCTTCTCAGAGTTACCTTGCTGCTATGTTGAATGAAGATAATGAATCTTTCTAGTGCCAGGAAGTACGTACAGTATGTGGTGAGTGCACCCTCTGTATGCTACAATTCAACATATTCTAATGTACAAAGGCGATCGTTTAAGAATGTATAACGAAAGCAGTCTCCTGCCTCATCACTCTCGATGTGTGACTTTAGGCTGTATTTTGGCCGGGGATGGAATTGCCGGGGATGGAAGTAGGGCACAGCTGAATGCTCTGCGAAACTTATCCACTTCTCAGCAGTAATTGGGTGTGGAGTCATCGGTCACGGGCGTCGGGAGCCTGCACAGGCCAGGCGAGGCGGTCAGCAATCACAGCGCCGGGAGGGGACGCGGCAGAGCGTCGGGGGCCCGCCCTGGTCAGAGGGACCTCAGGCTGTGCTCTGCCACACTGTCACAGCAGCGACCTGAGGACACAGCACCCATGGAGGAGAGCTAGAGGCCCTGCCCTCCACAGTGAGTCCTGTTCCCTCATTCATCTCGCCATCGCTCACTGTCTCTTTATCAAAATCGCTCCCTGCTGGCTTCCACCCCCATCTCATGGGCTACCTGTCTGCTCCAGCGCTGATCCAGAGCCTGCAGCTGCCACTGTATTGGGGCGAAACCGAACCAAAATTCACAGCTGCCACCCTGAACCTAAATCCCTGACTGCTACCCTGAACATAAATGCAGAGCTGCCACCCTTAATATAAATCCATAGCTGTCACACAAAATAAATCCATAGTAGCTGCACTGATCCTAAGGACTATCTGCCATACTGAGTCTACATTTATATTTACCAAGTTAAACCTAAATGCAGTTGCCACACTGAACTGAAAATGTTGCTGCCAGGCTGAATCTGAACCTACTGGTCAACACCCAATCCCACCCTAGAGCTGTGACACTACAACTGAACCTAAATTCATTGCTGCTACATTGAACCAAAATCCGCAGCTGCTACACTGGGCCTAAATCCATAGCTGTCGCACTGACCCTAAATCCACAGCAATACCCACGGCACCAGGCTGGCCTTGGCCTGTGCTTGATATAATGGCCTTTCAACACATGTGATTAGGGCACTTTGCACTCGATTTCAGTCATTTTGTCTCCCGAGACTGGCTTCCATTAAGGCTGATGTCAGAGCACCAAAGTGTCAAAAGGACTGCGACCACCGGCTGCAACTCAGCAGGGGGTGCCATTTCCCTGCTTATGAAATCCACGCTCACCCCTGAAGTGGAAAAGGACGGGACTGTCCTGCCAATCACGGCGCCACCTGCTCTGAGCAGATGTTCCAGCCAAGGGGAGCAGCGCCGCCCCTCTCACCCCCCATCACCCCCCTCTCCGGTCCCCTCACACCAGGCTGCTGCCCGTGGCACCTCAGATCAATCAACGTCGCACCGTGCTCCGAGCAGGCGCCCCCGTTCCCCGAGACGCCCTCTGTCTGAATTCCTCACAGTGGAGCACAGAGCGTGAAGAAACAAGGGGACTGCGCTTGGCAGCGCTGAACTCTCTGAGCTGTGTGTGTGTGTGTGTGTGTGTGTTCTTTTCCCTCCTGTGCTGAAAAGGGCAGGTGTGGCAGGTGTAAAGGAATCGAACGAAAGTGCGCCCTGATTTTTTCAACATTCTGATGCCCATAATTGGATCCACCTCACGCGGCTGCTGTGACTCCACACTCCGGTGACTTGCACTGAGGTCCCTTGAGGTCCTCTGGCGTGGACCGACCGACGTCCTCAGACTGGTGAACCAAACACCAGCCAAGGTCCTGGCATCCTGAGCAGGGGCTAACTGGTTGGCTGAGTACAGCACATGCAAACACGAATCCACTACAGTTATGACTAGAAGATCATTCTTTTTAGAACTGATCAATATTTTTCAAATGTAATTTTATTGTGAGCTATAAGTATGATTTAGCTTATTGTGAAGTAATATATTGATCATGGATATTACAATTAAATCTGGACTGGAACTGAACCCACTGTAATAAGATACAGCATAAGACATGGGGGACAATTGTCTGTAACTGCTGCAAATTCAGTGATTTCATTACATACATAACATAAAGATATGTCATTTGATGGTGTGAAAGATGGGGGAGTAATGTGTTTCATTAGCATTTCATCTTGAACTGCACATCATAACCCGTGAATGAATGCCTAAATTATGTAAAGTTATGAATATAACCATGCAAGGATGGGACACGAGGCTCATAATAAAGCAAGCAG
Source organism: Megalops cyprinoides (assembly GCF_013368585.1). Classification (NCBI taxonomy): domain Eukaryota; kingdom Metazoa; phylum Chordata; class Actinopteri; order Elopiformes; family Megalopidae; genus Megalops; species Megalops cyprinoides. The sequence goes on from NC_050584.1 coordinate 13,895,060, forward strand.
AAGACTAACACGTCTCACTTTCTGATTTAAAGAATCAGAACAAGAGTTCTACCCTATATTAAACATCAGCTCCTTTTAGCTGACAGCATATTAGGCATAGGTCTTCACCTTCACACATCTGAGCTTCTCATACATGCTTTCTGATTGGTGCTGAACCGGTTTAAACTGCCAGAAAAACTCATTACTGTCCCAGCTTTCAGACAGAATAAGGCTTTTTATTTAGGGGATACATCAAATGACACCATTTCACTTCTGTCCTTGATATAAACATGTGCTTAAAGAAGCAACGGTAGCTTCCCTTGTTTTGTATTACATATTACAGAGCCACTCTCAGCTTTTATATTTAGCAAATAACCTGCTTTGTTTTGCCTGATGAGTGGCAATCACCCATCCATGAATGCACTCCTTAACCACCTGACAACTGCAAAGTGAAGACACTTTGCAGGTTAATAAAAATTAAAGTACAGGGACAATAATTGAACATGGCTCAGGTGACATTCCTCATTAAAAACAAGGATGCGTGCTCTTCCTTTTGGCTATCACAATGTTATGAAAGTAGTGCTAAACGTGCTTCTTTGTTCTTTCTCTTTTGTTGCCCAAAGTGCAGCTATTTTCAGCTGAGTGGAAGGAAAGTGGGTGAACTGGCCCAGTTGCAACTAAGGATAAAACCAATCTGAGACAGAATTTGAAAGGACGCACGCTTCAGTCAACCACATCAGATGAATAAGCGGTGACATCATGAGAAGTAAATACTTAACTAGAATCATCAGTGGTCTCGCATTCAGGGGACTATAGCCTCACATAAATCTGGGCCCCCCTGACATGTTTTCTGGGCTACTAAATAAAACCCATCTCACTACCACGGTAAACAATCGCTTTCAGGGGCAGCTGGGAATAGCATCAGTTATCCTAAATGTGAGAACAATACGCTCCCATAAATCAGAACAGGATTACATTACACATCAGTTATTCATAAAAAAACAAAGAGATGGGAAATTGTACAGGGTATTTGTTTTCTGCATCATAAACCAAGATAAATTGGCTACAGGTTTCTTTCTGTGTTTTTTTTTTTTTTTTCTACCTCGTGCATGAATGAGAATGGGACATGGCGTGCTTGCTTCACGGGGCTCGGGAGGTTGAAACCATTTCGGAGTTGCCAGCCCCCTGTTGCTGGTGGGAGCCGGCCGCACACCATCTCCAGCGGAACTCATCGTTCTTACTGCACGACCCGGGGTGCTCCTCGGGTCTCTGCGTGTCACCTCTTCATTAAAGATGCATTCAGGCATCAAAGAGGCACTGGCTGAGGGTGGTCTGGAGGTGCCTTTATCCCTGCAGGCAAACGGAAGCCTGCATTCTGTATGCACCCTGATCAACAGTGGAGAATACATATTTGAATGTAGGTAGCCACTCTCAGACAGAGAGAGAGGAAAAAAAAAAAGTTAGTGAAAGAATCTGAACAGTTTGACAAGCTGGATGCCCCTTTCTGTTGTCCTACATAGCAATTGTAGCACCGTGAGCCATGATATGAATTACAAAACAAGAACTGACGGAAGCTTCCCTTTGTTTTAAAGCCCCCCTCTGTAGACCGCGTGCATTAGCGAGCTCCTTTCAGGGCTCCGAGATGGCAGGGCCACAGTTTGCCCCTTTTTAAGAGAAAAATAACACGCTCAAACAAAACTGATTGTGAAAACAGGGGAGCGAGTCTGCAGCAATTAAGCTCTGAGCACGATTTGGAGGGACTCCAAGTCCACAAAAAAAAAGAGAAGAGATGCAACACCACTTGAGGGTGAATCAAATTAGCACTCTAGAGCCAGGCGCCGCTGACTGGGAGAGTGTATAAAACATGAGAGTGTGGAGCTTAATAAATAATTTCTCCTCCAAAAATTAAAGCTCAGTCATGCCTCAGAATCCTGTATAAATATTCAAAGCCATGTTGATCTTGTTGTAAAAAAAAAAAAAAAAAAAAAAAAAAGTGAGTCTCTTGGCAGATGGAGGAGGACAAATCACAGACCCAGAGGGACAGAGGAAGGCCAGGCCTCAGTGTAAGTCCCACCTCATATATCTCTGTGGCTCTATTGCCTCATCATCCTCAGCCACCCACCTCCGCCACACAATGGCCCGGTTACCGCACCAGCGCTCGCACTTGCCTATCCTCGCCAAAAGAGGGCACCAACACTACTGTAGACGTCTATCTGAACACTTGAAAGAGGGAAAATGGGAAAAATATTATTTGGAGAGGATTTCTACGGGAGGCAGCCTCCTAATCATAAGATGGTGAGGTTTCATAACTTTTACAGTTGAAAGAGCACTTTCAGATAACTGGCTATCATCACATTCTGTGCCCGAGTAACGTGACCCTTAGCCACACAGGCCAGGTAATACCACTATGTTACCATTTCAGCATTCTCGTCAGATTTGCGATAAGCTGCAGGTCATGGTGTACAAGCAAAATGGGGCACAAAAAGGGGAGATTCATGGCATGCCTTTCTCCAAGGTGTTATGTACAGTATTTGCAGTAGTTTAAAAATTCCACCTGTACCACGTGAAAACGAGTATGCATATTTGATGAGTTCTAAACAAGCCTTTTCTTTTTCCCATTGTATATGCTAAACAGTATACGCTGAGTGTTTTATTAATCAGAGTCCAAATGGTTAGCAATGTTCAGTATTGCTAAAAGAGAGGATCTGAACCAAATCTGAACTCTTACTGTCACTCTGTGAACTCTTACTAAGAACACTAACTCCATGCCAGCTTCTTCTTTTTTTTTTGCAGTTTAAGCGAGTCATTTCATGCTCTGACTGGATTTCACCAGATTTAATTTCTAGTCCTAACACAAGAAAAAGCAGCCAAAATAAGCAGGAGAGATTAGGGCTTCCGCGGAAATCGATGAGAGACATTATTGAGGGGGAGAACAGAGCGACTCCATGCACACCACTGCCCAGGCTTCATGTTTAATCTTTTCCAGGTCTTTGACCAATAAGAACTGCTCATCATTTCAGGCAGGGTCTAGGCACAGGAAGTAAACATATGCCCTTTAAGAGGGGGGATATGTGAGTGTTTATCCCAGACGCTATTTATGCACACTCACACACTGACCTCTGTGTGAGGTTGTAACGTAACTTGAACACACTGCAGCCTATGCTGAACCACCAGTGTTCAGGGCAGGGCATTTGGCCTGTGTGGTTATCGAAGATACAACTGACGACAACTGTAGCAAATCTGACCGCAACAGCCTCCATTCACTCTCTAGGCCAAACTAATCAAATCCAATCCTTTCCTATGCTGAAGGAGAAAAGACTGAGGCAGTTGCACTTTTTTCTCCTTTGTGAATCAATTTCCAGGCTCCATTCACAACCAAAAATCAGCATGCATCACTAAAATGGTCCTGTGCTCTTCAAATTAGAACCAAATATAGGCTAGCCATTTGTTTTAATATAACCTGATTTTTTTTTTTTAACAATTTTCAATTCTGATAAGCAATCTGTAGTTGCATGAATAAGGAAACCGTGTATATCTGTCAGCCTAGTGACTGCCAGAAATTGACACTGTGCAGATGTAATTGTTTCCAATAAACACAAAACTCTGCAAAGCCACAGCAATACCAGGGCAGTGCATGGAGCAATAAGCCCTAATGTTCCAGTGTCTCCTCAATACAAATGATGCCATGCTGATTTGTGATATTGCATCTGCATTCACAATGAGGCAATTACAACCCAAGGCATGCAATACACAGTCCTTGGCCTACATCTTCCTGGCAATACAGTCAATATATGCATAACATTTGGCAGCATTCATCTCTCATCTTTGCTCCTCTGTGCTTGCCTGGCCTGATTGATAGCTGCTGTCACTTGCCCCTCTGAAAAAAAAAAGCCACAAACCATGTGGGTTTTTTCTACCACCCTCCCTGCTCTATGTTTCTCCCTCTTTTCCAAAACAGGACTCACAATTTTTTACCTCCTTCCCCCCAACCCTAGCAGAGGGGCTAACCAGTAGGGTGTAAAAATAATGAGGTTTTTGCGGATTCACGAATGTTTGTAAAAAGCGCGGAACATGGCTGCCCTCCATCTTTGCCACAGCACCCCGGCAGGGCTGACAAGGCGGAGCACGCAGGGGAGAGGCATGACAAATGGAGGCCGTAAGCCCCTCTCCTTCCTCACCCTCCATCACTACCCCCAGAGAAGGGCTGACTAGTGCAGGGGGAGGGCCGGAGGCCTCCCGAGACACCCGCCTTCTGGAGGAACCAAATCACCTATCGATTGGCGGAGGTGCCCACTCGGAGCCGGGAGGGATGCGAGAGGAAGGTGGGGAAGCAGGAGAAGGGGGGGGGCGGGGGGGTGGATGCGTCCCCAGAGGGGAAAGGGTGCCAGCAGCGCCATCCCTGCCTGTAACATCCAATGTCACAGTCGACTTGGCAGGCAACGTGGAGGGGATTGTCAAGGAAAAACAAGGGGCTCAAATTGCGGATTACGCTCTCTTGGAGCTAAGTCCCTTGGAAACGAATTTGCTTGATTCCCCATGTCTTTCAACGCGAGACTCTGACGCCACATGACTTCTGTGGGTACTATTGGTCTGAAAAAAGGGATGAAAGAGATCTATTTCGAGCGCTGCTTTGGGTAGTTTCACAAAAAAAAAAATAAAAAAATAAAAAAAAAACAGTCCCAATCCCTCTGCAACACTTCCTCATGGATTTAAAAAGTTAAAAAGTGAATTTTATGCTTTATTACTGAATATTGAAATGTTGATAAGTGACCTGAAATATTTATATAGTTCATGCGTAAGCAAGTTTCTAAGCCATTTCCACTGCCCCAGATTGATGAAGTGATCGTGTGGGCTGTACACAATTTAAGAAAAAGAAGAAATCGTATATTCAACGCTGGATTTAACAGAATAGTATATTTTTGCTTTTGGGATTATCCTTTGTGCTGTTCTGGAAACAGTGTGGAAGAAAGATGCGTGGACTCTTAGTGCGAGGAGAGCTGTGAGAGAGAGATATTTCTCAAGCGTTCGCCTTTCTGTTTTCGGTTGATTTCGTAACGCGGTAAGCCATCCAACATTGCAAATGTACAATTGTACAGCCTCTTTTGTAATCCTCCCTAAAAAGCTGATTCGGGTAAATGAACATTTATAAGCAATTACGGCAACTGTTTTAACTCGGCGTTTGTTCACGGTCGAACCCGCCATTCAGATTTTAACAAAAGGACAATCTTTCTCCAGTCTGAACAAAGGCACCAAACAAGAGCATTGTAATCAAGCCCTGCGAGCGGGGACTGAGTCACGGCAACTGAAAACATTTTGCGTGCCTCCGATGCGGCGCCCGCCGTGCAAGAAGTGCTCACTCAGCACTTTGTTTCAGCACTAATTATTAAACTGTACCAATCGCACGACCGGGGCCACAACATACATTTCAGCTCCAGGCGGATGAAGTCGGTGTTGCCGAGGTTCTCCAGGAAGACGCCGTAAGGAGCCGAGGTCTTGAAGTAGAAGGAGATGTCAGCGCTCGTCTCCCCCTGGAAGGTGGAGAAATGGAGGTAGGAGGAGGGAGTGTTGAAGGATGCTGCGTTCCAGTAACTACCTGTGAGACAAGCAGACACACACGCACAACAAAAAGAGAGAAAGATGGAAAAAAAAATCAGCCTTGTTGCTTGCAAGTGATCTCTGCATCAAAAAGCCCTAAAGCGATGTATGATGCTTTGCGATGCATCCAGACATCCTCTTGGTTCTTTTGACTCCAGAAAAACCTGTAGTTCCAAATCCCTTCCAGCGAACCTCAGCTGAATCATTAATTCAGCTTGTCAGCTAGATCTATAGATTTGTGTGCATAGAGAACACAATTGTGCAACCGACAAAGAGCTGGTTTACAGTTTCAAAACCGCTGTCAGAACTGAAGATGATGAAATCCTGTCATCATATCAGGTCAGCATTCACTCAATATGTCAGAGTGATGTTCATTTGTGTGTCTGTCTTTCTGACCCCTAGCATATGACTTGCTGAAAACTCAGCCACAACAAGCCCTTTCCAGACACTGAAGTTTAATTTTAGTTAAAAACTCTACATTTCTGACAGGTGGTTCTTGTGACACTGACGAGAGGCAGATTCCACAAATGCTAATATGCGCTCAAGATTCCTGATCCACATTCCTTAAAAAAAAGCAAACAAACAAAGCAGAACAAAATGAGAAGCTTGTTGCTGAGCAACTGGGTCTCTGGTTTTCACGTCCTTATGTGAAAGCAAGTTGTCACCGAATTTCCTGAAGAAAAAAAAAAAGGTTCCACTTTTAAAAGGCCTGAAACTTCCCTCCAACCATCACGTTTGGGTGAGAGCCCTGTCAGGCTGAATAATTCAAACAAGCAGAAGAGGTCTACTACCATTTCTGAGGGCCTGACAATGAGCCTAAAACAGAAGAGCAGAGAGTGACAGGCAATCCGGGGGAAACTCTCTCTTCATTCTGGCGTCCGGCACAGACTCCTGGCTCTCACTGTAATGGAAGCTCGGGAATAAATCACGATCGCCCCCAAAGTGGTGAAGGAAAACTAATGTGAGGCACTCTCCTGGGCCGCGGAGCTGAACCTGACTGTCAGGAGGAGGACACAGAGGGAGAGGCACGGAGAGCATCTCTCAGGTTGCTCCTCTGATTCTGTTTTCCTCTAAAATATCTGCTCGTCTTGTAATTAAAAGATAACATTTACTCCAGTGCTATCTTGCTTTGCTTGGCAAATGAGGTTTTTCCACGTCTCCACACACATACATACAAGGAAGAGTTAAAGGGGGAAAAAAAAGTACAATAAGAACTAGCTCAATATGCTTTTAAAGAAAGAATTATGGTCACAAAAAAATAGGGGGGGGGGGCACAGTGCAGAGGGAGCTTTAATAAAACATCTTTTTGGTTTTGAAAAAAAAAAACACACAATTACCATTATTTCTAAAGTACCCAGATATTCTTGGATGAGAGTGCATGATACTAAAAGTCTGCATGCCCACAGGTACAGATTATTTTGTTACCTGACTGGCCTAGAAAAGGAAATGCAGTGTTTTCAGTCTCTGTTCAGTCTCTTCTCTTCCACTCACACCCACACGCACACACACACACACACACTCTCTCTCTCTCTCTTTTACACTGCTCAGAATGTGTGGCAGAGAGGAGGGAGCAGTGGGTGGGAAGATATCTGCAGAGCGTTATTTATGGATGCTGGAGACTTGGACCATGCTCTTGGACCACACTGGATTATTTCCCTGTGGGCAAATTTCAGCGTTTCGGAAAGGAGCCTCAAAAAGTAAACAAAGCCTACCCTGATGGACCAACTTCACAATTTTTGTTTTGAATGCATGGAACGGAACACTCTCTGTACATACAATCGAGAGTGACACCCTCGCCCATCTGGGGAGGAACAATATCATGCTTGCCTCTGTGCGAAGGAGATGAGACAAGATGAAGTCTAGAGGCCCACATGGGAAGGGTCAGCTTATCAGCAAGACACAGAAATGACTACAGAGTGATAATCTACCACACACTGTGGTGGCACTCTTCTGTACCATTGCAAACTGTGTATTACCATACATTGTGTGTCCATTGTGCAGTGATGGTTTGCCATCCCTTTCTACTGAAAGCATTGTAATTTTTCCGGACAGAAGGGAAATCCCTGTAGGATTACACTTCTATTTAATTAAACAAGCTTAGGAAAGGACAAGAGAAATTCACAAGCCAAACTGAAATGTGTTATTCATTCATTTAAGCCAGAAAACATCTCAACATGTCTTGGGGTTTAACAAAAAAGATTAACATCTTTTTTTTTTTTTTTTAATCATGGTACTCGAGCTGTAAGTCCAACCACAAAAGAAATATACATAAAGACAAAAAATATGTTTATCTACATTGAACAATTACAACAAACCACCAGTGCCTGGAAGAAGATGATTCTGGCAAAGGAATGAGGCAGTGTTCTAAGATCTGTTCTAAGATTCTATGTCTTCCATGTTGCCCTCTCACCATATTTATCCATTTTCAGCTGGACAACAACCAAATTCCTGTGAAAGCGCAAATGGTACAACAGTAAAACTTTGCATGACTGTAATGGTATGGCATGTTTGGTTTATTTACGGTTCTTTTATTTAAGAAAGTTTCACAGAGAAGGGTAAGGGTAAAATCTTTGTTTAAGCGATTAAATGATATTTTTTTTATGCTCAAAATTGATGACTCTTTGTAAGAGACTTCTGAAATATGTTGTGTGATTCAATTGGCTGCTTTCTGCATACATTGCAAGTGTAACTATCACTCAGTTGGCTGCTTAGCAACTTTTGGCTGAGCTATATTTTTAGGGAGTAGCTAGCTGGTACCCTATGACAACACTTATAGAAGACATGGACCATTTCATTTTGGTGATACCAAAAACAGCAGTGGGGACACTCAAACCAGCAAGCTGGCTGTGTTGGCGGTCAGCTACAGAAGAACCAAAGACCTGGATATTGTCTGTGTTAATAACTGCTTAGCTGCAATCCACAATAAGAGACTGATCGCTGTTTTGTGAGTGGTGATGAACCATCTAATAACCTATGCTTTCCAATAATAGAGCTATGCTTGCATCATTTGCTGATCGAATCCCACCTGTCTTTATCAGCCCTATTATATATTTATTTGTTTATTAAATTTATTCCCCCCCCCCAAAATTTATTAGCACCTGTTATAAATAATTCACCTATCTCACAGCAACCCCAGTCTTACGCGTTTGACACCGCTGCTGATTTCACGTGAACTGAGGACACAAAAGAAGCTGTTCTGGAGACAGCTGGGGAAAATGAAAACCACACCCTGACATTTACTATGGAATCAGCTCATTTACTTGCCATCTATTTTGTCATTTGATTCAAAGCACCTCTTTTTGTTGGTGTCTGCACCGTTTAAACTAGTTTAGAAAGAAGAGTGAGTTCCATTTGTTGTTTGCTCTCTTGGTATTGGTCTCAACGGCAATGGGAAACAAACTGAGGCAGAGTAGCAAAAAGTGCTCCTTTTTTCAACTTTAAAAAGACACATTTGTTTTTCTTTGTAATTGGAACACAGGTGGAAACAAAGAAATAAATATGACTAATCCTTTTTTTATGTTCAGTGCATATTTATTTCTGTTACTAGTTCACTAGTTAGCCGTTCAATAAGGAATATAAAGTGTAATGCTATCCAAAAGGTAAATACAAACCAGTTAAAACCTCTTGCATAGTGATTGTTGTTGTGTTGGTCTATTGTTGCCTATGTATGTAAGGCCAACACGATGGTATTATTATTAATGTTTCTCTTCCTCTTAGCTGTACAGGTTAGGGGATCATCCTCCTTAATCTGTTTGGGGCCTTTGACACTGTGTCCATTACATGCTCCTTTCCAACGCTGCAGGGCTGGGGATTTAAGGAACCATCCTCTCCTGGCTCTCCTCCTATTTGACAGACCACTCCATCCAGATCTCCTGGAAAGACTTTCACTCTGCCCTGCAATTTCTTCCATCTGGGATACCTCAAGGGTCTGTCCTTGGCTCTTTTCCATTTAAATCTGATTACATTGGCAACTGTCTAGCCTCCAACTGGTTATTCTAAAACTCTTTTTCAGATGAAACTCATGTCTTTATTTTCCTCCATCTAATACAGTAGAATCTTGTTGTGTCTAGTGTATATGTCTTCCAGGATAACTAATCATCAGCAGCAGAAGCTGAACCTTACTAAGACATGCTCTGCCCCCAGGGCTACAGCAATTCCCTCCTGGCTCTCCTACCTGCCAACACTGTTTTACCTCTATCAGCTCATTCAGAATTCTGCAGTCTGACCGGTCCACCTGCTCTTGGGTCACCCCTCCCTTCTTCTCATTCTGCTGGTTGCCAATCACAGCCTGTATACACTTCAAAACCTTTTTACTGGCAATTGTGCCCTCAACCATATCACTTCCACTTACCTATAGTCTCTCATCTCTTAATACAGGCTGGCTCATGCCACGTGTCCTCCACTGATGGTTGTCTACCTTCTCAACTAAGGAAGCCCAATCATTCTCAGGATCGACCCATCAGCAATTCAGCAATGGAGCAAGCCACATGCCTCAATCAGGATAGCAGAGTCATTCGCCTCCTCAAGGCTCAGATCTTCAGATTGCACCCAGGGTCATCCAGTCTGGAGCTTCAATAATTGGCTGGTGCAATCAGGACATGGAGCACACTGGCCTGTCATTGCATGTGGCTGTATTGATAGTGGACATCTAGCTATGATCATGGTTTATATCAGAGCTGCTTAGGAATTTGGGTTAATTGATTACGACGGCTTACTGTGGTCTTTTCGGTGGCTGTACGTATATCGTGCTTGCCAAATACCAAATAAACTATTTGTATTCTGTTGCATCACACTCTGTTAATCACCCCATTCAGGTGCCAAATAAGCAAATAATACTAATTAACACCTCTCATGTGGCAGTCAACAGAGGGATTGTGCTCTGACAGTCTAAAACCTCACAGCTGAGAGATGATTTTCATACAGGTTTAAAATTAAATTTACATTTTATATACCTAGCTTTCGCAAAAGAATAAAATGGCTGCATTTCTCTCTCTCTTCCTATGTAATTAACATGGAAATTGAAAGGTTATACAGCGGCTGCACAGGGATTTTAAACAGGTCTTTAGAAGCAATTACTAACAAAAAGGTAACTGTTGTGCTGGTTCATTTAGCAAACCGAAAAGCAGAAAGCTTTGGCTGGCCGCTGTGAAGAAACTGGAATCTCAGAAATACATGCCAATCCATTGCAGCTTAAGCCAACCTCACAGGTGTCACAGGTTGGCTGCATCCACAGGAACATCTATCATTTTCATATGCAAATGAAAAATACAAATTCAGCTTCGCTCAGCCTTGAATCAAAGTCTCACATCAGAAATCATAAATTCTCTTCACCAAAGCATTTCCTTTGGAAAAACTAAAAGCTACCAGGATGAAGTGAGCAAAGATTCAAACAGCGTCGACAACTGCCACCAAGATTTGTTCAAGTTGTGAAGGGTGATTCAAATTCTGAGCAGCTTGGAGCTGTTTGGTTTGATCTCGCTGGTTGATACTTTTGGTCTGATGTTATTAGTTAACATTATCAGGTTTGATCCAATGCTTGTGATCCTTTGAAAAGGCTGACCTCACGTTACTGTAAATAAAACCTCCAAATACAGGTCAGTGTTATACATGTTGCACATGCAGTTTGAACATGGTGGTAGCTCTCAGAGACTGATCAACATAATCATTTGTATTTGAAGAATCAAAATAAAAGAAAAAAAAATCTCAGAGAAGAAATGTGATTTGCAATCAATATAAAATGTCTCCATATAACACCATTACAACATCAACAGATATAGCAGCAGTGCATTACTGTTGTGTTACTATGTAGATATGGTGTGTTAATGATGAGCCGGAGATACAAAATTAGGAACATTTAAACAGCTAAAATTGTCTGCGTGGACACAGCATTAGAACAGTTTAGAAGAATCTAAGTAAAACAGCTAGAGTGAGGCTGCGAAAGCAAGCTCTTCCCTCTGTATTAATTTAGAAAGTGAACAGATGCTGTTTGCCTACCCGGACCTGGAAGAGTATAATGTGTCTGATGCAAGTTAATGAGTGTCAAGTGAGACAAAGGCATGAGTATCTAAATGAGAAGGCTTAGTTAAAGTCGGAACAAAGTTGACATTTTTTGAGGTTATGACGGCGGCACAATCAAGTGGTATGACTAGTGTCTGTGCTGGTGTGTCCAGATGGCAACACTCATTTTCAAAAATGCATCAAATTAAAGGAAAGTACGTGATAGTCAGTGTCCACAGATTATATGTGCCAGCGATCATTAAGCAGCATCATGTTCAAAAACAAATGATGAAGTTTTTCATTCACTTATTTATTAATAAACTGTCTGTATTAGTTATGTGATGTTCAAGAGGAGGCCTGGAAATAAAACTCACTTTTGCAGGAAAAACTGAACATTGACACAACAGATCACAACACAAAACTATTTTTAAGCAGTTTGTATGGTTGCAAGGCTATGGTTGCGGGGCTAAAGCAGTGGTCCGTACTCCCCCAAAAGTGCAAAGATTGATAATCTGTCCTCTTTGACTTATGTGTAATTTATTTGTGTATCATTATCTGCCTATCTGCTGAAGCAGACTGTTGAAGACTTTGAATTTGACTAAGTTAAACATATATCAGTGCCCCACGTCTCAAGAGGAATTCCTCGAGAGATCACAGACAGAGTGGCAACTGATAAATATACAGTCCCCGTGTGAAAATGTAAAGTGCTACCCTGACATTACTGTGCAACAACTGTTGTTTTGTGTTCTTTCTTTTTCATGCTTATTGCAGCCTCAAGACAACACTGTACAAAGGAAAACAAATGGCTTTGATGCCTTCTTTGCATTTCAACGTTATGTCTCTAAGTGATGCACCTGTTGCTTTCATTAACTGAAACCATGGATAAAGTAGTTACAGCTCATATCCTGACATTTATTTATTTTTCCCTGCAAAGTTTGCATTTATTAAACTGCATTTGTTCAAACAAAAGCAACTCAGCTGTATGACTGACAACATGCATAGAGTTTGTGAGCGGTTATATTTAACCATGAACTGAGTAATGTCAAAACAGACAGATAAGCATGTGCTCTAGTCAGTAATATTCAGCTTGCACTGAAGGAGTTAGCTGCAAACCGTAGTGGTTTTGTGTGTCAGGCCTATTCTGGAGTGTAGCCTGTACCAGTTCCTCTTTACCAGGTCTATACTGGAGTTTAAGCTGACATCTGAGAACAAAATTACAATTATAGTTGTAAATGTGTGAAGGTACACCTGCTTCACCCAATGCCTTGTCTCCACTGGTCTTGACTCTGTACAATCTGGTTGTAGGGTATTGTGAGGGTATCCACTGTCAGCCAAACCTGTCCAAAACTGTCTGAGACGTTGCTGACATTGATAGTTGTTAGTTGTAACTTCCTCAAACAGCTGTGGGGGGGGGGGCTGTTAGTGATGATATACTAAAATGGGTATGGCTTGTTTAGGAAATGACACATAACGCTGACTTCCCTCTGTACCCTATTAGAAAGAAGGATGGGAAAAAAAGGTAATCGTAAGTTGTACAAATTGAAGTTAACACATGTAAACGAAAAAACAGATCCATTATGGATTATACTGAACATTATATTTATAGCGGCAAACAACAACGCTATTTCTGTTGCAAGTATTCCGTTGGTATTAGCGGAACAAAACAACAAATATTAATGTTTTTCTCTGCTTAATAAATAAAATTAAGAGTTACCAGTAAAGCGTATTGTATAATCACAGTAGTCTAATATTAGTGTTTGTGCAAACACCTACACACAGCAGAATATGCTTTGCCCTGCACCATAACGTTAAAGTTTATAAAGACAGGTCAATAGGCTAAGACACAATACAATATCTTCTTGATCAGATATTGACTACGAAATTGCTCCAATGTAACTTGGCAAACTAGCTACATGACGTTTGTTACACTTATAGACAGTACTTAACGATATGATGTTATTTAAAAAATAAAGCAGTTACTCGTCTTCTCAGCAGATCACTGTGGTATGTGGTTGCTTGTTGTTACAATGCTCTCCTTGAAGTTATCTAATACATAAAAATAGAACATACTGGCTGATTTCCATAGTTATAAATAAACCGCAGCCATGTAGGTGATAACGCAAATGAATAACCACCTCCTTAGCGCTATGTAATGCAAACCCCACTCATTTCAGCTGAACTCCAACGCAGCTCCAACTTTGCAATGCATATTGTTACCAAATGCACCTGACTGACTGCATCTGCCTGGTCTGGCTAAGACAGGCCAGGGACAGCCCGGTGCAGAACAGGCAAAAAAAAAAAAAAAAGAAAAAAACAGTTCTGTGTAAATTTTCTTCTGACCTAATTTCTCACCTCCTGTGTTTTGATTTATGGCTGCATGTCACCTCAGATGAGATCATTCCTTCTTGATTAACAATGACAATGAAAGCAGCTAGCAATGCAACCACCATCAATGCAGCATTCAAAGGTATTTTGCACTGCCAATACAATAAGTTACAATAAAAACGAAAAAAAAAAAAAAACTTCAAAAGGTATTGGAGTCCAGACACTTGATTGGTAGAGAACACTGTGCACATCCTCTGCATCATGTGGGTGTTAAATTAAGTTTGCTTTGTCAAAGGGCAACCCATTGGGATACTGTGTTGAAATGCAGCACTTATACCCTGAGTGCTTGTTCTGCAGAGATGTTATTGTCAACCTCACTTTGCTTCAGAGCTTATTTTGGAGGCAGTTATTTTTTCTGGATTTCGATGAATATTTCCTCCAATATATGACATATATAGCATTGCAGAAATGTACTCCCCCTATATAAAACTCCCCTCAATATAAAACATTGATTTGATAGTCTACCTCTCCAAAAAGCATTTGCCTTTCCATTTACGACTCCAAGCAGTATAAGATCATTCCATTGAGCAGTTTGGAGATGCAATTTTAGATGCTCTTTTAGATGTTATTTTTAGAATGTCAATGGCATCCCAATAACCATAGATACTGTCTCTACTCTTCCCATACAAGAAGTAATTGAACATTAAAACGGCGGTCTTTGATCTTTTCTGACATTCTTGAGAATCACATACCTACTCATTTTGTTGAAATAAATGAAATGTTTCATTTATTATGAATTTCACACTAGCATTAACAATAACTTTTCTGTGGTGAGAAGACAAACAAATGTGAACAAATATGTACATATACACATACAGTCAGATTCTGCATATTACTCTGGGGCAATATAGCAGCTTCTGTTCGATGGCTGCTGTAGCTGTTTCAAACAAATAATATAGAATTATATTCACTTGGATTTCTAAACATTGCCAATGCGTTTGCATCATCAGAAAAAAAAAAAAAAAATTAAAGTGGAAGCTTCGGGTTAAAACCCGGGCTTCTATAAAAACCGAGAAATGCACTCCCCTGTAAGACTCTTCAGCAAACACCTCTGACTGCCAGGTTATTGTAGGTGTAATTAAATGTAAGTTATTCAACGTTTGCACTCAGAAGACTGGTGTAAACTCTTGCATGCTGAGGATATTCATTAGAGGTTATGATGCATGTGGTTGGTCTATTTTAAGGAACTGTTTATATTGATGGGAAATAATAAATTGTTAATTAAGTGCCTTATAGCTAATTAATTAATTAATTACATCTTTAAAAAGTTTATAATCAAACACTAATAATATCTTCAATTCATAGTTATAGAAATGAACTTGTGTGAAAGATGAAATCCCATGTTGATCTGAAATAATGGTAAGGTCTAAAATTTACATGCACATTTTACAACTTGTGTGGTATGTGTTTGTCTGTGGGGAGGGGTGAGGGGAAGTCAACCCTGTCCTCTTGGGTACAGGAGGAGGTGGCACACCTGGACAAAATGAGGGGGATTGATTTTAATGGTGCATCAGCTATAAAGACCTCCAGTATAAAGACCTCCACAGTGAGCGAGAGAGACTGCATGAGGGCAAGAGGGTGAGACAGTGAGTGTCAGCAGCATCAAGAAAAGCCACTGAAAATCTGCAGTGTGTCTAACCCTGAAAAAGGGACCGTGTTTAAGTTTGCACATTCTGTTTAATTTGCCTTTGCTGTATTGATGATTTACTTTTGTTAGCGTAATCATGAGGATGACACCAAGAATTTAGTTTATTTCTCCCTTTTTTCATGATTTTTAGCATGTCTCCACTCTGGTAGAGATCTCTAACACATGGGCAAAGGATGCTCGGATATCTGTAACGGCAGCACTTTGCGTCTGAGTGTGGGAGTGAGACAGGTAATGCTGCTTCAGGCTAGTCAAACGATTACAACCTCTCTATAAAGCACTGACACACTGACTGATGGCTTATTAACATACATTTATTTCAGCACTTTCTCCAGTCTGCCTCTTTCATGCTCAGACATCTGTACTGGCAGACTGACACTCCTTGTAAAAGGATTTATGTCAGTTTTGTACCCCTCCTGTTGCAGCGGGTTGTTAGAAAAGATGCAGAAGTGAATTTGCACAGTTCAAAAGGTTCCTGGTTGCCATCGGGCACGCACTGTCACAAGCTCTTAGGTCTCCATTAAACCACCGGCTCCACAGGAGATGAGTGAAAAGGGCAGGTCCTTCATCAGCCGATGTTTACAGCTGACATTTACCAAGTTTCCCCCTCCTCAATGGAGTTAATGGGCACCCCAGAGAGCCGACAGGGTCTGCATGTCAGCCTGTGCTGCAAGAGCTGGTGCAAGTAGCCTGCTTGGTCGTTTCATTGCGTGGAGAATAGAAAAAAGGCTCTGAGCTTCATCCAACACCAAAATAGAATCAGCATATGCATATAGTATAGTGGTGTTCCATTCAAGGCGTCAGCCTACACTGTAAAAGCTCTTTTACACTTCCTGGATCCCACCTTCAGAACAAGCATATGTGTGAAGCAAAAAAAGAAAAAACCTTATTGACTATTGGCTAGTGTATTGGCTGATTTGCATATGTGTGTGTGTGTGTGTGTGTGAGAAGGAGACAGAAATAGAGAGAGAAAAGTAGGCCTGAACACAAGTTATGACTGAAAGAGCAAATTGATATGATCACAAACAGCTATCACAATGGCTTATTGGCTTTGACTTGCTGATTTTCATAACTAAGCATGCATCACTAATAATGCTACAAATGGAGTTTGGGGGTGGGGGTGGGGGCTGCAGTCCCTCAAACCAGCAGTATGACAATATATCAGGACAGTTGAGGACAAGCTGAGAAGACACACACATAAATTTTAGGCTGAATGCATCTTTTGTTCTTGTCATGGCATACACTTGAAGGGACAGGAAAAAGGGGGGAGGGGTCGACGCCTTTGCAAAACACACTGACTGAACATTTGCACTACATACTTGAGCAGAAGAACAGCTGACCCTTACTCACACGTGTGGGAGGGGATGTGCTGTTTTTGTCGCTGCTTATTTTTGCCTTTTTGAAAATAACCAGAGGTCATTTTCACCATAGTGGAGCTCGGTCTGTCAGCTTTCCACCCATGGGTAGTCCTTTGCCAAAGAAAGCTCTTAGCTGATGAGAGCTTGGCAGGGGGTAGGGTATGGGCATCCCTTCATAGGGGGCAAGTTGAACTAGATAATTTAGCAAGCATCTATGGCGTCATGAAACTCTGGAGAGATGACCATTTTTATGCTTCGTTCATGTATCCTAACAAGGTGGCATAAGGCATGGTGACAAGTTTCAAAGCTGAGGATGATTTTGTAGCAATCTGTCCAAATTCCAAGCAGATGGGGTTCGCTCCTATGGAGCAAAATGGATTCATTCACAGATTAAACTGAAGATGAGGGCCAGCGTGAGCATTTCGCTGTCACAATGGACAGACACAGACAGATGCCCTGTGCTGGCTGCAATCATTCACCTTCCTGGCGGATGGGTTTGACTTAGTGTCGATAGTCAGGTCCATTCTGTGTAGCTGTCAGCAGCGAGACATTACAGTGCACTTCCAATGTGATCCTGGATGACCTCAGAACTGCAGGGAGGAGGGGGGTGATTTGTTGCTGGGTGAACCTGCCGACCAAATGTTTGTTTTTCCTCTGGCATGTGAACCATCATTCATTTGTTCCCCATGCCTGCAGACTCTGGCAGCATAGGAGATGGGCCATGACACCCGACAGGGGAAGAATCGCAGGGTTAACTTTGGTGATGCAATAGATGTAGTCTTGTTGCATATTTGCAACAAAGACTCAAGGTAGTCTCAAAGCAAATTTGTCTCCCACACTCAACAAACTCAAGTACAAAGGTTTATGATTTTTTTTTTAGTTCATGTCTTTAAAATGACAGATAGTTTACTGCCTTGAGATCCTTGGAAGTTGGAGCAACAGATTTAATAACACTGTAGGGTTTTTATGAAACAAAAAACTTACGTAACTATGTAGCTATGTAAAAGTAACTTAGTATATTGTATATATATACAATTAAATCAGTTCACAGATCCATGTGAAACTGACATTTCTTTTAGATATTAAAATGTGTAAGTCCATCACATTTTTAGGTAGTAACTTCACTGCACATTCCACTGTTGACATGATAGCATTCTTGGAGAAACCATGGAGAAACCCTCATGATTAAAACTGAGGGGACAGCTAAAGGAACAAAAAGAAAAATATCATAATGGAGGCTGTACTGATGTGAGTTTAAGTATTTGGTTTTGTCTGTTTATTTTGTTTTTTTTTTTTGGCTGATTTTATTTTCATTCGCATGCTTGAGAAAAATAAGAAAGAGCTACAGAATGATTAGGATTAATTATTGATGCTGACTGGGGAAAACAGCTTTCTGTGGTGGAGGTTCAAATGCATAGATACACATAGCAAATGTAAATGAACTTAATCATAGTTCTGGTCCAGTGCGTTGATAAGTTCGAGCAAAAGGTTCAGCCATATTAAACTAGGTATCAATGGCTTTCTATACCCTACTCTATCATGTCAAATCTGGTTAAAAATGTCTGGACTTCCATTTTAATATTATAGGATAGTCAAATCAGTTCAGTAGTTAAATCATAGTTAAATCAGTTCAAATCACACAGGAAAATGTACAATCTTGTATGGGTTCAAAAAGAATGTCTGACAAAAAAATGGATTTAACAATCATTTTTAAAAAAATGAAATGAATTATGTAATCATTTGTTATCACTAGTTTTACCACTTTAATCTATGTGTTAAAGTTAAATATCAGTATATTTCCTAGACTTGGTTATTCCTAGAGTGGAATGAAGGAAGAAACAACGGATCTCACTGGATCTCACCATTCGAAAATGTAAAAAAAATGACGCCTGAAACTATTAGTCAGTCAATGGGTCATGAGTCTATAATTTGAATAATTTGAACAATGACAAAAAATACTGAGCTCTTTCCATGTGCAATTACATCTTTCCGATATCATGATTCATATCATGTGAAGACTGTTAGATCTGAGATGGGTAAGACAGCAGTGTATGCCACCATCATCTCGAAAGTCAACAACAATCAGTCGTCCCACAAGTCATCTTGGGTTTTGCTGTTAGGAGTAGGAGCGCTATTAAGAGTCCAAATGGTTTGGCTTGGACAGTGAGCAAATAAAACGCCCCTCTCCTGGAATGAGCAAGGCCTGCTGCAATCATGAAGGATGATGCCACAGAGCAAATCTGATCCATCACAAAGAGAGCTGAAATCTGGACAAACCCTCTTTGCAAGGCTGGCCCCATACTGTGGTCCATTGATCATTTAACCAGAGAGATTTTTTTGTAGTAACTTTACCCAATGGCATTCTTCCAAGCAATTGTTCATTAAAAAAAAAGTCTTGTGTATGACACTGTGGCATTCTAAACAGACACAGACCAAGGTTTGTTTTGATTTTCATTCAAACTTCCACTTGAACTTGAGACTACTCCCAAACTAGGAGCTGATTGGAAACAATTGCTCGTGGACAGAGAGAAAAGGATACTACACTGACTCATTCAATCATTGGACTCAAATATAATCGTTGGTTCTGATCCTTTGCAACATATCTCTACTTCTGAACCCTTACTGTTGGCTTTGGCCCATCCCTCAGAGCAAAACATGTTTCCCATCTACATGATATACAGGTGCATCTCAAAAAATTAGAATATCGTGGAAAAATTCTTTTTTTTCGTACTTTCATTAAAAAAGTGAAACTTTCATATATTCTAGATTCATTACACTTAAAGTGAAATATTTCAAGCCTTTTTTTGTTTTAATTTCGATGATTATGGCTTACAGCTCATGAAAATCAAAAATCCAGTATCTCAAAATATTAGAATATTTCCTAAGATCAATCAAAAAAGGATTTACAATACAGGAATGTTCAAGTTCTGAAAAGTATGTTCATTTATGCACTCAATACTTGGTTGGGGCTCCTTTAGCACGAATTACTGCATCAATGCGGCGTGGCATGGAGGTGATCAGCCTGTGGCACTGCCGAGGCGTTATTGAAGCCCAAGTTGCTTTAATAGCGGCCTTCAGATCATCTGTATTGTTGGGTCGGGTGTTTCTCATCTTCCTCTTGACAATACCCTCTATGGGGTATATATATACCAAGATTCTCTATGGGGTTAAGGTCAGGCGAGTTGGCTGGCCAATCAAGCACAGCAATATCATGGTCAGCAAACCAGTTAGTAGTAGTTTTGGCACTGTGGGCAGGTGCTAAGTCCTGCTGGAAAAGGAAATCGGCATCTCCATAAAGCTTGTCAGCAGACGGAAGCATCAAGTACTCTAAAATCTCCTGGTAGACAGCTGCGTTGACTTTGGACTTGATAAAACACAGTGGACCAACACCAGCAGATGACATGGCACCCCAAATCATCACCAACTGTGGAAACTTCACACTGGACTTCAAGTAACTTGGATTCTATGCCTCTCCACTCTTCCTCCAGACTCTGGGACCTTGATTTCCAAATGAAATGCAAAATGTACTTTCATCTGAAAAGAGGACTTTGGACCACTGAGCAACAGTTCAGTTCTTTTTCTACTTAGCCCAAGTAAGATGCTTCTGACGTTGTCTCTGGTACAGGAGTGGCTACAAGTAGGAATGTGACAGTTGTAGCCCATTTCATGAAGATGTCTGTGCGTCGTGGCCAGCTTCAGTCCACTCCTTGTGAAGCTCTCCCAAGTTCTTGAATTGGCTTTGCTTGACAATCTTCTCAAGGCTGCGGTCATCCCTGTTGCTTGTGCACCTTTTCCTACCACACTTTTCCCTTCCAGTCAACTTTCCATGAATATGCTTCGATACAGCACTCTGCGAACAGCCAGCCCTTTCAGCGATGACCTTCTGTGGCTTACCCTCCTTGTGGAGGGTGTCGAGTATCGTCTTCTAGACGACTGTGAAGTCAGCAGTCTTCCCCATGATTGTGGTTGCGTGTACTGAACTAGACAGAGAGATACCCGGTATTTACACTGTATGAATGGTAATTTAATCAAACTCAAAATGAAATATTCTAATATTTTGAGATACTGGATTTTTGATTTTCATGAGCTGTAAGCCGTAATCATCGAAATTAAAACAAAAAAAAAAGGCTTGAAATATTTCACTTTATGTGTAATGAATCTAGAATATATGAAAGTTTCACTTTTTAAGTTAAATTACGAAAAAAATGAACTTTTCCACAATATTGTAATTTTTTGAGATGCACCTGTACATAAATAGTGAAATATGAAAGATCTGTGCCAGGATGGAAAAGGCAGCGCATTTTAATCATATGAGTATTTCACAAACCAGAAAGGCTGTGAGAGGAGAATGGCCTCTTCCCTGCCAAAACCAGATGGATGCATGAGACCCCTCTTAAGACCTTGCCTTATTGAGTCTATGAGCGTCTGTCCTGTGAAACCCATCAGAGTGCCAGTGACTCCCATGTGACCTTCTAAGCTGCAAACATCCAAACACCAATGCGAGGTATGATGCCTAAAGGATTCGCACCACAAGGTTTAAGCCAGACAATGACACTCTTGCTGACAGATCTGCTGTACTTGGCCCCATCAGAGGCAATAAAATATTCCCAACACATTTTCGGTGAAGCTGTCAGTGACTTTCTGGTGGTGACAGCACCTTAAAGTTCTTGTTAAAAGATTCAAGGGATGTAGCAATTTCCCTCACCAATTAAACTTAAACTTTTATGAAGAATTTCATAAAACATACATAGAAAATAAACATAAAGTATATATATATTTTTTTTTTCTCTCCTCCTTTATGATGCTGTCACTCATACTTTCAGATGTTCTATCCATAAGTAACATTTCATGGGTGCATTTCACCAACAAAGGTAAATGCTGCTGGTGTGTGTGCCTGATGAAGAACCCAATTTAAAATTCAATTCAGTAACTCATTTTATGAGCTTTTGTGTGATGGTGTTGCAGAGACCCTTGGTGATCATGTTCAAGATATTCTTAGTGCTCCCAAGTGGGGAATATCCTCTGCTGCAACCCTGCCAGATGGGTAGCTCCTAGTCTCCAAATTACTGTTGCAGTAAACTTGGTTTGTAACTAGCAGGACAGACAGACTTCTGACTTAAAAGTGGAAGACAGAAAGCGGGAAGCACTTATAATGAGAAAAAGTGTATTCAAAATACATCAGGGTTGCGTTTCACAAGACTGCCAAATCAGTTAGAGAGTGTTGCCTCAGGTAAAATGGTGGCATAGTGAGGAGGAGAGCGACTGCATTTACTGATGAAGAACACTCATGGAAAATAATGAGCTGACGAAAACGACAGCCTGTTTTTCACCGTGCTGCCTCTCAAAAGTGAAGTGGCACGCAATGACATACTTAGATCCTCAGAAAAAAAAACAGGTAAGGATGCATGCATTGGTGAAATAATTCGGTGAAGGGAAGAGTTCTGTCCTTCAGATTTATTCATGTCATGTTTTTAATCACAACGTTCTTGTTTTTTTTTTCCATTTGCAGAATGAGAATGTGGGAGATTTCTAAACAATGCCATTCTGAGGATGACTGCATCACGATTGGAAATTCGATACTGGGACTGCAGTGAAATACGATCTGAGAGCATTTTGTCAAGCAAAATTATCTGGCGCATTCCCCACCACCTCAACATTTTCATATGAGCCATTAACATTCTCCTATCTCCATCACACAGCTAGGTTGGATACGTCTGAAATTTGAAAAGATGCCTTCCATAAATCCCAAAGTAAGTAACATTATATAACACAGTGAGGTTTAATGGCAGGGAACCAAGACGAAAAAAAAGAAAATCATCTTAAATCCCTTCGGGATATACATAGAAAGGCATTCAATATTTCCTTTATCAACATACCATATTCTGAGAAAACCGAGCAAAAAAAAAAAACTTTAGGAAAATGTGTTAATGGATTTCCTGGGTATAATCTGAAAATTCACTAGATGAGAAAAGTCCATATAACAAATGGGTGGCCTGGTAACTGCTGGTATTGATTTTTAATAAGACAGAAAAATGGGGGTCATCTTAAAGTCTCGGGTTTAGACTCAGCACATAATTATTGGCTGAGGCCTGATAATGACAGTATTATTTCCCTGGGTAATCAGACAGCGAAAGCCAATAAGAGTGCCCTGAACAGAGCCTGAGAAGCACGGCTGTCATTGATTTGCTTATGTGGTAGAGCATTTGTCTGCGCATTTGTGTGGGCTGTGGCGTCTCTTGCAAGCCATGCTTCCCGCTCCTCAAACAAACTTACGGGCTTCTAAATGATGAGCTTAGCCTGTAAACAGCATTGCACTACATTGGGTTTTGTCTCTCTGATACCATCAGAGCAATGTCTTCAGCGTGCACGTCCATTTCCAATTTCTGCAAACGGTTACGTTGAGGAATAGACTATTCTCTGTTCATGGTAAAGCAATTAAAATTCAAAAATCCTGTTTTTGGGCTGAAGATACGCATGAATATACTTCAATCAAGGTACATTCAAGGTACATTCTACATGTATTGCATGATTAAGTCCATTGCCATTCCTCCGTAAATTAGTTAGAAAGTCAGGAATCCACATTGTACAGGAAAACAATTAGAGATGTCTATTGGACCAAAGCTGCTACCATGGTGTGCCTTGCATTTAAAGCTAATCAGCTACACAGATTTTGTCTGATTCAATGATCAACCTACGTCCAAGCTGACTGATGCTAAATGGAGTCCTACTATGTGGTTCATCATTATGACAAACAGGACACAGCAGGCAACTTTAAATCAAAGGTTACAGGTTCACAACTCAGAAAAGACACTGATGTTGTCCTTTTAAGTAACTCAGTATATATTCACCAAAACCTATGTGTTAAATGTGAAAATGTATTTTTCCTTGAAGAAATAACACCGCAAATTGAATAGCTTGAGAACGCTGTTTCCAGTCCAAGAACTGTCAGTCAGATATCTATTATAAAATCTGGATAAATGTCAAAAGTAGTTGAGTAAGTCAGTTTGCAAACTTGTACTCGTCAGCACGAGAAAATTATTAATCACTTTAATAAACGAGGCTATTCAGTGGAATGTTAGCACATTAACATGAGATCTGTGTAATCTATTTTTCATCTCAACAAATGGTCTCCACACCCCTAACTGCACCCTCATTTATAATTTCTTCCTTCTGGTTAGTTAATAGTGCATGGTAGCAATATTAAGTTCCCTTAGAAGTGATAGGGTTATCTGTCTCTATTAATTTACCCTACAACATATGTATTGAAGTACAGCATTTCTCCAAACCACTGCAAAGCATGCGTGAATATAATGTGGCATTATACTGTGAATTGGTCTTTATTTTGTTCACTTTTTTCTGTGATTAATGTTTACAGATTGTGCCTCCTGCCAGTTCTGCATAAATTTCTTAGGCCATTAATGAGTTGTGTGTTACCAGCTACTGTCCAATGTGATCCAGAAGGGGGCATCAGATCAAATAGTTTATATCACTTTTTAAAATTACTTACATTTCCACACTAATATACAAACTAACACACAAGAAAATGCACATCCTGCAAACTATCACTCAGTGCAAATAAAGCAACAGCATTAAATATTTATCCTGTGTTTAGACATTTTAAAAGCCTTTATCATGTGCAAATATATCAGTAATATATTTTGCATGCCTATTTATTTTATGAAGAAAAAAAAACAGACAACAAATATATATGAAAGTTCACAGACAAATAAGTAAATGTGTGAAGAAATATACTATAATGAGCCTAACAAAGAGTCAAACCCAACATTATTAGTTACTGTATTACTGTATGCAACAATATTAGACTAAGCCCAGCAATCTTAACACTCTAAAGTCAAGAGATGAACATTGAACAATTCATTTACAATTTACTTCTAAACATTTCTTATAGTGCCTATAAAAAACAAACCTTTATAATCTTCTACTCAGAATTGGGTTTGTTTCACGTTAAGATACAAGGTGGTCATAATGTCCCAGTCTGTCTTGATGAAAAACACAGTCTTCTTTCAACGTTGCACGCGTGTGTACATCCTATTTATTACACCAACGGGTTTAACCAAAGAGGAGCAAAAAAAAAAAAGTTTGTTGATTTCATCCTTGGATATGTAAAATGACTATTACAATTTGGTTTCGAATTTACAACACTTTCATAGAAATAGATTAAGACTTTTTGACCACCCCGTATTGCTTGTGAGCTGTGCGATTTTTATGGATGAGATCCTTTACATTAAAAGTTCTTATTAATAGACTTGTCGAAGCAGTAACTGACATTGGTACTGTTGCTACAGCGCCAGTAGTAACTGGCACGTTTATGTATACATATGTGAGGAGGGGAGTCCAACTGGAGATTTGGCTTCCACAGATCACTCTGTACTAGAAAACTGCACTGGTCCATGTCAAAGCTGGGTCTGGCATCATAGGCATGCCTTCTTTGCCTGGTGGCTTCCATATCTTTGCAGTTTGATACCTTGAGGAGCTTGTCTCCTTTACATTTAATGGCAACTGTCTAGCTTGTTACAAGCTAGCATGCTTTATATTTCAACAGATATTTTCTTGTTTTGTACTTTTAACTTCCAATTTCTGCATTTTTGTGTTATCAGGTGAAATTGTACATTTAAGTTGCTAACTCATCTAGTGTGCTATGGATTATGGACATGGATATGGATTTGTATGTGTGTGTGTGTGTGTTATAAATTGCCATGTATTCGTGGTAGCTTTTTTACTACTTCAATATATGTATGATTTGTACACGAGTGTTTTGAAAAATATTTCTTTCAAAACCCTTGTAATTTGCTCGAGCCAGAGCCATAGTTACAGCCAGTTTAGTGACATAGCTGTATTGTAATAATTAAAATGCCCTTTTTCTTGAAAATTGTGTGTTGTATTTTACACACAGCTATGAAGTTGGAAAGATACAACACCTAGCTATCTGTGACCTGTCATTAAAGCCATCAAGCTGCCATTCTATCAGAGATGGCAAGTAAAGTAAACATTAGCTGAGCAACTCTTGGCTGGCTAGCTATCAACAGTAGCTAGTAAGCTGGTATACAAATTATTCCGCATATTGATGTAATACTTGATTGTAATGACTTGATTGAATACTGTGATTATAATACGCAATAACTGGAAAACATGTCCTTGACCTGTGATGTTAGCTTGCAATAAAGGGCTGTTCAACTCAGGGGAAAACTAAATGATGCTAGGGGGAAATCACAAAATACCAACAGCCAAATATTTCACCCTACGAAATGAAAGATTAATGTCTTGTCAATGATTGGTCAATCATGTCTCACCAAAGTGTGGGCTTCACAATCAATAAAATCTTACGTATGCCTCTTCAAAATATTTGCCTCAATGATAAGTTTAGTGTACTGGAAAAATCATGTCGCCTTGGCTGAGGAAATAAATACTGCAAAAAGAAGCCTGAAGAAGAACAGCCCTGCATTCTGACAGAAAAAAAATATGAAGACGACATGAAGATGCAGTATGGGTTCATAGAATAAAGCGAACATAAGGAAGGACAGCTGTTAACTTGAAAAATGGAAGATTCTTTCAGTGCATGTGAAAAATGAAACAAAACAAAAAACTCATCCACATAACCCTGGTATTGTGGATTAGAACACACTCCTCAAAGGGTTAACGTTTGGAGAGAAAGATGAGCACACACCCTGTCGGCTTTGGGACAGTTTATCCATAAAATGCATTTCACTTCATCAAAGAAATAGCAATTTCTTGCCAAAATGCAAGTACAGGGATTTGCAATAAGATTACACACAGTGTTCAAACACTCTACAGAAGAACCAGGTCCTATTAAGAATGCATACACCGCCTAACGACAACAAAAACAACAGGAAACACATCAACATAAACCAAGAAAAGGAATGTGATGGCTTAAAAAGGCATACATTTGTACAGATTAAAGCTACCACTATGGTTTTCTCGCCTTGAACAAGTTTACCATTACTGCTTTAATAAGCTTATTACCATTTGGTCTAGCATTTAGTTCACTAATTCAGAGCTCTTGCTGTAAATAATTAATGGCACAGCTCCACACAAGTGTGAGGGAAATAAACGAGTCTTTAGCGCTTAGGAGACTCCACGCTGAGAGGCATTCACAGTCCTCCTCAGTAGTACACCAACATGATCTTAAAAATTATGCAGAGCGCTAGGGTGTGTATCTAGTGAGACTTTCCTTGTGGGGATATCAGTTATCCAGAGATCTATGATACGTTCACACCACTGAAACCGAGAGTTTACACACATTAGGGTTATCTAACGTGTAACAACGCTGGTTCTCAGTTGTACGGTATGCACACTTCATTCATAAATTAATTATTAGAGGAATAAATATCATAGTACCAGTCATATTCTGAATAGTCACATGATGTGCGCTAGCCCTTGGTTATACTGACTCATATTCCAAAAGCCACAGTCTATAGCTGGCTGTGGTTAACCCAGGTGCTCTGGAAACAAGGACAGACTCATTGGGAAAAAAAAAAATGTGTAAGCCAATTTTCACAAAAGGGATTTATAGCAATCCTGCGTAACAGGTGATAGTAATCAGATGCAACTGATAAAGGCAATAAGAACAGGATAATTAACAAAAATAATGAGGCATGCAAACACATCATTTCACCGCGCAGTGACAGCAGGGACATATTTCACTCTGTGCACTTTATCTCGGTTCCAATGCAGCCATTTTTGGCTGCTCTCAGTTGAGCTTTCTGGAGAGACACAAGCCCCCAGCCTGTTTGAAATGCAGTGCATCATTTATTTGTCCCAGGACCTACTTACACCCAGATGAAAAAGTTGTCAGGTTTTTTTTTCCATCACGTTATTGTTCCATGCGGACTTTGTGCCAACACTGATTATACAGGCAGGGTGGTGCAGATTAAATGAGAAGACATATCCTCTCAGGAATGGGAGAAAATACCTGGTGCATTATTAGATACCTTGACTGTGTGCAGTTGAGAAAGCATCCCAATGAAATAAACTTGTTTGAAGCATTGACTTTGAGGTACTGAAGCAATTGTTCATGACAGAAGAGCCTACTGTCTCTTGCTAAATCAAATCAAAACCTTTAGAGTATGACGTAAGCTTTAATTTATGAAGATCAGTGGTGGGTTTTAAACACATACACCCGCTCTCTCCCCCTCTTTAACATACACACACTCACACATAAACATTGTATATCTGGTAAACTAGATATTTTGCATTATATGAACATGTACAATTTTAAGGAATCACGACATAAGTGTCATGCCTTCAGTTCTGGTGCAAAATGCTTAGTGGAGTATGAAAACAATCTTACATAATGTGTATGCATTCTTTACTATTAATATATAATTTGCACCTAAACACAGCAACAAATGTTGCAATCTAAACTTGAGGATGTCAGCACTGAAGAAAAGAGCAACTAAAAAAAGATTAAACTCTAAACTTACGGTCTCCTTGACAACGTAAAGGTCCGACCGTCAGCTTTGCCTCAGAGCCTGGTCGATTTGTGTCCCCTACGGCCACCTGGTTGACAGGTAAGTGGTCCTTGTACACCAGCAATCCAGAATCCTCTTTCCTGGAGATAAAATAAAGATGCCTGATTAGAACATACAAAAAATATTCTGAGCGATACTTTTGTCACTTGTTAAGATTTCTCACCATGAAATTTCATTGCGCTCAACAGAAAATAAACACTAATCAATGCTATCAAAAATAAAATGTGTTTCTTATTCATTTTGCCATTTCATTTAAACTCTAACGTCTACTTCATAATAATTTCTCTAAACACTGATTGGTTTCCTAAGTTATGGTGACATACTCCAATTATGGTATTATAGTTAGTCATTATATCTTGTTTGTGATGATAGATCCCCTGAAACAAGGTAAATGACTCAACAGTTGATAGTGAATCAAACTGAATCATCATTTTTGTCTTTTGAAATACTGTAAGGGAATGACTATGAGCTGAAAATATCATCTGGTTGAAACATCAGCATTATTTAAATGGAAAATTGAATTTGTGACATTACTTTTCATACTGCTGTTCTTGTCCACAATACCCCTGCACACAAATATGCTGATGGCTTTGCTCTTGGGAAAGACAATTGAAAAACAGAGAGAGAAGGATTTCTGTTGTTCCATCTGTACAATCAACATCCAATGCTCTGGGTGCACATGTGAAGTAATGTGTTAATAAACATTGCTTTGCTCAAATGTGGATTTAGCTGTGCTGATTTTTTTGCAGTGTTCTCCAGCCATAAACTTGCACCTTTAAACTTCAACCTCATTTTGACATTTAATTATAAGCAAAACATATTGTTTTTCTGTTGCATATGCAGAGTTTCATTCCAAAACATGATAAATGCTGGGAGAAATACAGATACATTTTTCACATTTGAAATTTTTATCAGAAATGAATGCGTATAGGAAGCTTTCCTTGTGTGAAATATTTCTGTTCTTGCACTTAAAAATGACATATTTTTGTGTGCTTTAATCTGTGCTCTCACGCAAAATGTGGAATCTTGCACAGCATTCTCATTTTTTTCAAAGTGCTATATCCATTGTTGAGCTGAACTGGAACTTTTAGCCTGCTCCTAATTCAGAGATACAACATGTCTGACAAAAAACTGTCAACTGTCAACTGTACAATTAAAAATTAAAACCATTTAACCCCTTCAATTCATCTATAACCCGGCTGTGCAGCAAGCTCCAGTACAAGATATTACAATGCACTGTTTTTATTTGTTTACAGTCTTAGTCGACTGAAAAGCTGAACTGTCACTCAGCTGTCAGATTGACTGCTAGGTCAGCTAGCTACAGTGCACCTGAAAGACGAATTCACAGACATTTCACTTTTGTCATGATCAAGCAACAAATTGAGGTTTTTGATTAATTTTTGGAACCCGTTGCACCTGTGTCCAT
Organism: Megalops cyprinoides; assembly: GCF_013368585.1. Taxonomy (NCBI): domain Eukaryota; kingdom Metazoa; phylum Chordata; class Actinopteri; order Elopiformes; family Megalopidae; genus Megalops; species Megalops cyprinoides. The sequence continues at coordinate 13,924,955 of NC_050584.1, forward strand.
GGCCGTAACCAGGGTTTGAAAAATAGTGAGGTCCGTGGAGGGGGGCATTGGTGTTTACTTTTTGTCAAAATAACACATATGAACATTACATACATAGAAAGAAACCTGTTGCTATTTACAAGAAACAAATTCACTTATATTCATTTCCAAATTTGGCTTTGACATGTTTCATAGGCCTTCATAGGCCTATTGATGCCGTCACCTACATAAGCTGTTTTTTAATCAATGGCGTTGTGTGAAACGTTAGCTAGCCTACTAATATGAAATAGCCTAGCTTTCATTGTAGCCTAGCTTTCATTGTGGCCAGAGAACGCATATTTAACATGTTTCATACAATTGCCTTTATTCCAGACGCTATACCAGGGTACTGTTTTGAACGTTTCTTACAGATAATGGCATGACAATCATTGCTTTGTCTTACCGAATGGTATGCTGCCAGTTCACACGCAAGCCACCTGCTGCTGCCAACGTGCGTAAATTCCAATTGCTGCTGTCAGTGGAAGTGCTGATGATGCAAGGGGCTGTGTTCGCGCCCTCTCTCACAACTCTCACACACAGCGGACACTAAATAACAATTCTAAACTGAATTAAGCATGCACTCGTCTCATCCACTGATTTTTTTTTTCCCGGTTGTATTTAGCTTCAAATTTTATTTTTAGCTGTAAAAACAATTACCGAGGTCCGGACCTCGGTGACCTCATAGCTGGTTACAGGCATGCCTGTGTCCGTGGGGAAAAAATGCAAGGATCTGAAAGAACCTCAGGTGAGGCGATCATATGACATGCTGGGGAGGGAAAAACACCATATATAGGATACCGTCAATCATATCACATCATGTTGTGTCACAATCTGAAAAAGCATGATCATAGGCTACTTAATTATTTGGATGTTAAATACTAATTCAGTAGATATTAAGAAGTGTAAGTGTAAGCTGTAAATGAAGGTATAGGGGCACAGGTTTTGGTCTGGAGTCTGAGGATGGGATTGCACCTTCCCGTGGGCCAAAGTTGTTGACCCCACATTTGGACATCATACACTGGAACAGAAGGAAAAGGAGCTTGGGTGGCCGAGGGAAGATGTAAACAACACTGACAATAAGCGGTGACTGGGTTTTTTATACTTGAGGATGGGATGGATTTGTTAATTGCATAGGGACTGTCTAAAAATTCTCCAAAAAAATCTTCATTTGGAAATTCAAATCAAAAGTCAAATTCAACGCAAGGCAAATGGAATGAAACTTCATGTACTGATAACATGATCCATGCAGCTGCGCAAGAGCTGGAAAGGGGACTTCTTTAAAAGAGCAAAGTGGTTTAGCTTTCATGTCTAACAACACATTTGGATACATTATTTATTTGTTACAATTACAAAAAAGAAAAAAGACTTTCACTGATGAATGTGATGCTCTGCAGTTACAGGTTTCTATAAATTGTCCCATATATATATATATATATATATATATATATATGTATGTATATATATGTATGTAACACCTGTTCTCCTGTACTCTGTCTGCAGAAAACAGACCCTATTGGATTCAGTGAAATGTGTGTTTTATGCAATGAAGAAATCCAAGGTAAAGTTGATACAATTAAATGTGACAACATAAGCATTCATTGATTAGTATAAGGAAACAAACTGGTTGGGCACATAGGTTCATTCATTTTGATTGTTTTGGCTCATGTTGCCTTGGGTTTTGGGTATTATTGTCATGATTATTTTTTTTAAATAAAAAAGCATAGATAAATCATGTTAATGTAGACATTTATTAGGCGTTTATGATGTTCTAGAGGAAAAGAGAAAGAAGAAGACACCATTCACACCCTGGATAAACGCAACCAGCTCAAAACTGGCATGAACGTTTGTGCGGGAAAATCCAGCCCGGTTTCCTATCAAATATGATCATTTATATCTTTTACAGATACTAGAATATGGATGAACTTTGTGATGTCACCTTTGCTGTGTGACCATTTGACATCTGTCTGTGCTGTACAACAGTACAGTCACAGTAGACAGTGACACTAATGCTAGTCCTCACAATCAACAAGTAGAAAGGGGAATACACTTGCACTGAGCTCAAGAAAAAAAATCCAATCCAATGAAAACCTCTTCCATTTATATTTACAATATTCCTTTTTCCAAAGTTAGCACACATAATTTCAAGAGTGATGCAATATTCTGGAAGAAAAAAATATGTATGTTAGTTTTGTTGGATACATTTTGGCTTGTCATTAATATAGCACAGCAATGTCCAATGGTTGCCTTTTGGAATAAATGGACTTAATCTTCAATGGGTCCTAAACTTTATGTTCCACTATGAATTTACGACTGGAATAGCAAAGGAAACCTGGAAGTAACAAAATGAATGAAAGGCATTTATATCTCCGGCCCCATCGCCGCTTGTCTCTTCACAGACTAATTGGCATTTGCTCATATTGTCACAGCTGGTTAAAAATGCAGACAGTTGAGTACAAAGCAGAGGGTTCCCACAGGGGCTCCTTCTCCCCCTCGGCGAACAGTCTTTACCATGATGGTAATAGATAAAGAAGAGAGGTGCACATTGTTATGGCTGCTTCCACTGAGGCCGGCTGTTATTAGTGTGGCCTCCAGTCCAGTGCTTTAGTGAATTCCTCAACGGGGCTGTCACATTTTAACACACGGAACGAGTTTCACAGACAATTTGCCCAGGAAGCATTTGACAGACGACCTTGGGTGCTTCTTCCGTAATTACTCCAAGGGCTCCAATTGTGACTCTCTGGAAAGCAAGCTCCCATATATCACTCCATGTACTATGCCCAGTGGACATGTTTTGTGTGCGCATTTTGTTTTTCTTTGGAAAGATTTTATATCTGCGTTTGGTAAAATCGTTATTTGTCAGACATTTTTTTGTGTGAGATCGATCAACACAACGGTAGTTAACTGCGTTTGACAAACTACAGTGTTTTGCGAGAGGTATTTTTACAAATAGAAAATGTACCGGAGAGTTTGTCTTGACTGCACACGTGCCTTGAATTCCTGAAAACTGGGTTGTGGCAGGTTAGATGCGGTCAGCGCTGAAGCCCATCCTCTTTTGCTGCCGTATACATATACATATACATATACATAACCTGTCCTCACGGCTACTGGACAACAATGGTTAAAGGGGAGGGTCTTTGCTGAGGTGGCGCGCACTCACCACTGCTTCTGGTCCGCGTCACAGTTGCAGTAGTATTTGGGGTCAGTGCAGTTGCGCTCGATGCCGCAGGCGCACTTCTGGATTCCGGGCCCAGAGCCACCCCAGTAGAAGTGCTTCTCGCTGCCCTTACCCACCCACCACGTGTACGGGGTTCCCTCTGAAAGACAAAGCGCACACAGAACACAACGTTGCAGAAACACGCCACGCACAACACCGTGCGGGTACAGGTCACACATCAATGCCAGAACATGACGCACGTGACGCATGTGACAGTGCTAGCAGAAAAAAAAAAGTCCAAGTGACCCCCTCTCTCACAGTGGTGATTACAATAGAAACAACACAGAGACATTCAATACAATGCTCAGACATTTCCCAGCTTTCTATATATGCAATACACTCAACCATATTCCAGCCAGTCCAGTACATGCGCAATACAGACCTCTCTCTGCCCTGATTTATGCCATAACTATATAATCCATAATATTTCTCCCAAACACACAGGTAAAGACCCTAGGTGCCTCAATTACCCACCCTTTTTGTGTTTAAGAAACTCAGTGAACAGTCAACTCATATCTTGCTTAAGTTCAAAAGGCCTCAGAATCATCAATTGTGAATATAACACAGATATGCAGATTCTTAGTATCTTAGCATGGGATGATTAATACATGCATTAATGCAGTGTTTTATATATTGTGATCTGTAAATTGAAGGAAATGTTTTTGGCTTCATTAATGGAAATGCAGACAGGGAGAAGAGAAGATAGAAGTTGTTTTCTCTGCTTTTGTTTGTGCCCACCTGCTGTCTGGTGCTTTTCGTGGATGATCCATGACTTGTCTTAACAATCAAGAGCGGACCTTATGACACACTGAGAAACATTTTCAGAGTGCATACCAGCCACGTTGGGGGGTTCAGACCATCGCGTGGTGTGAAAATAACGGCAAATTGTTGCATTCATTGCTTGACAGTCCATGTCCCCAGCAGTGCTGCCATTCAACCGAAAGGAAGCGTCCCACCACATGGTGGCAAGAACACTTAAGAGTCAGCAGATTGTGCAACTTTTTGTCTTGATGAACGATGTCACATTTTTTGTGTGGGAATGAGCATCTTCTTCATACTCTTGTGTTGTGCATCTGGTTGAAAAATGAGGCAGTAAAAAATGCATACTGATGACAACACTGTAGGCAGTTTTCACTCAGTCATATATTCAAAGTTCTCAGACTGTTGTAGAGATTCATTTAAGATGAGTGATTAGCATCACCAATCAATATTTACTCTGGTATCAAACTTGAGTGCACATGGATGGAAAGCAAAATCAGACATCAGTCCAGAAAATGATTTGTCAACAAACCAAACACCAAACCAACACCAAACAAAATATTTCACTCCCTGCTCATCATAATAGCTGATTCCCAATGTGAAAGTCTTGGATTTTTAATATATCATGCGATATTGCTATGCATACCTTTGATGACAACTCAGCACGTCTGAGGGCAACTGTGAGCACTGCTGTGCATCCACTTAGCATATAAAGCAGTTAACAACATGAGCCGAGACACTACAGAGAGGATCCTCCTTTTCAAAGAGAAATATAACCTCAATATTAAGAATCTCATACAACAAAGCCTAAAGATATCTTCAGAAACAAAGTTTTGAGTGTATATTGGATATATAACTTCCCTGCCAACATATGATTTTAATAATTTTTCTCATATCGTTTATTGGTATGAACTCTCAAACAGGGAAAAGCTATTTGATATCTGAACTATATGACAGTTTCAGACGATATATCAGACAATATATGAAAACAAGGCACAGCTCAAGTGCCAGAGACAGAGGCTAGAAAAGTATAGAAAGAAAAGTATACCTTCTATACCAACTACCAAACTCTTACCTTTTTTAACATTTCCACTTAATTGCTCATAATAATCAGTTGACAAGTGTAATTATACCACACTTGGTAAATAGGGTGATTTACTTATACAGAGAATTAGCACTTCAACCTGAGGGATCTCTTGATGTGACAAGGACCGCTTGTTCCCTTAGGGCATTAGTGCGTTCAACATCTGTGTTACTCCGGTATGCATGCTCCTACATATCTCACAAGATTTACAGTGAAGAATAAAATCATTAATGAAACATTAATGATGAGTGTGTGTATGCACACTGCACACTGCACACTGCGTGTATGCACACAGACACACACAAACACACATACACAAACTCGGGCCTGGACCACCAAACTAATCATTTAAACTCCCTCCACCTGGCCAGTTCATCAATGGTAACCAAATCCCAGCAAAAACGGCTCACTAGACCATGCACTGAGCAGATGGACACTCTGCTTTTATGAGCACGGAGCTCCTCACTCTGTGCTATCAGTGCCTTGCAGCAGGGGGAAACTATTCATTAATGGAGGGATCAATGAAATAAATAAAGAGATGGGACAGATACCTCTTCAGCCTGGAGACATTCTTCCTGCGAGTTAATTAGCAGTGCACACACCTGCTGATCTGCAGCGAAACACAAATTAAGACCTGCTCATTTACACGCCTGTCCCGGGGATCGTTTCCACAGGCACAGGTAGGATGGATTTCACGCAGGAGTGCGGGCGGGCAGCCAGCCGGAGAGGCCCCCCTCTGCCAGTGTGGCTCTGTGCAACCGCAACGCCACTAACAACTGCCGAGGGACAGTCGATGTGGAGGAAAATAAGCCAATATGGATGGGCGAAGGTCTTAGGCAAAAAAAAAAAAAAAAAAAGAAGATAAAGAGACAGGATTGTCAAAACGAATGCTTCGGCAGGAGGTCTGCGCTGGGGGCAGCCCGCAAAGAGCTGGGGCAGGGGGGCTGACGCAGGTGCGTGGTAATGAGCTGACGCCAGGCGGGCAGGGCGCAGTCACCCGCTGCCCGTCAGAGCAGGAAGTGGGGAGCGCAGGGGGGCGCCGTGCTGCGGGGCCTGCAGCAGGCACGCGTCATTAAGCGCGGGCACTGCCACACCGGCATGCTAATGTTTCCTCTGCCTTCTCTCCCTTTTCCTGCACAGCTCACTTCACATCGCGTCTAATCAAACACACATTTACTGCCGGCGCACCGTGGCATGTACAGACTAATCGGAGCTGCGCGGGAAAACAGAATCCCTTCGCATCGGAACGAGGCCGATTCCGGGGGGAAACTTGCATTGTTCACCCTTCTGAAATCAAATTACAGTCACAGATAAGAAGTGGCACAGCTCTTTCTAATTTGCCTTTGTATTGCCATCTAAAGAACTGAATTCTACAAATGTAAATTCTGTAGCTCTTCAGAAGTCTGTCTCTTTTGATGCTCCCACAAAATACCAGAGAAAGACAGCTCAGTATTCACTGGGGGAGGAGTCTGAAATGAGCAGACACTTTGCGTCCCGGGTTGTGCTCTCCTTTTCAGAACGCCTTTTTTTGCTGAGAGAAATGAGTCGGCTGTTTCAACAACAAAAACTATTAATGCCCTGAAAATGCGAGAGAGGAGAGCTGGAATGAGGGAACATCTGTTTTGGGATAAAGGCTGAGTTCTCTTGTTTGCCATTTTCACATGTTTGCCTACACACATTTCCCTGTTGGGAGGGATGTGCGATGTGCAGTGTTTTACAAATTACACTTCAAAACCAGGCTGCAAGGCTGTCTCCCCTTTTATCCTTCTTCCTAAACCCGCAACTTGTGTAACATAACTAAGTCCCACAGCAAATATTTCAATCCTTCATGGAAAATCGATCAACAGCACCCAAAACTCATTTCCATTGTATTGAGTTATTCCTCCTTTGAAGCTCCGTAATAACATTTCACATAGGAGATTTTTACCACTCTCTTACTCCAAAGGACAGATCTTTCAATCTTTATCCAGGCGTCCGCCCTTCTAGTCGATTCAGATTTCCCCCGCTGGGACAAGCATATAACGGAGAGTGGCATCTTGGCTTCTATAGGGGGAATTAGGCAGTGAGAGAGGGAGACCCACTGTCCCATGTAAATGACAAGGTTTTGGCTCCCTGCGTCTGGTCTGACTGACAGCTTCATTTGCCCGCCAGGCGGATCACAGGGCTGCCTCTCAGCCCGAATCCCAGGCCTGGAGAACTATTATGGTGCTGAGTGTTCATATTCCCCCTCATAGCAGCACGCTTGTCTGCTCCTTTCTTTCACAGAGAGCTCCCTAGGGGAGACTGGCTTGAAGGAGAGAGAGGGAGAAGCTCATCAAGCACTTCTAAATTGGGGAGCAGGGCCTTTTTTCACAGATAGATGGCACAGGCCACCGGGCCACAGCGAGGGCTCGGCTGATCGAAACTCATTAAATGGTCAAAGTGGCTGTTGTGCAGTGCAGAGGAGTGAACACCTCATTTCACTAGATGAACAAATTACTCCCGTATAATAAAGCGCAAATCAGAGATATTTGTGAGTAACCTTTCAGGAATCAGTGCTCAGTATCGATTCCCTGTTCTCTTTTTAACCAGGCGGTCTTATTACTGTATGGTACAATGCATGTTGCCGGGGGCAAAGGAACACCTATTGTGTTTCTCAGATGGAAAGTAATTCTTGAGCTGCAAGCCTTAGTCATTGTCACTTTTTTTTCTTTTTCTTGAGAATTAGACAGACAGCAGGCAGGCAAGTGTAAGTGGCAGTATCTCAGCAAACCCCACACTCCCAGGCCAACGAGTGATGCCAATGTCTTTGTGGGCTACCTCAAACTTTTAAAACACCCATGGGTCTTCTTGTCGCAGCCTTGAATTGTGGTGGCCCGAAGTCCTGTCAGACAGACGTCCCTTAACAATATTGGAATCGATCTACGTCTTTATCTAATGCAGTTAGGTTTGACTTCTATCGCAGTAAGCTTGTATGATTTATACTTGGATGCTGAACAGTTTACAGAGTCGTTCCATTCAATTTCTTTAATTTAATATTTGACTGGAAGCTCACTCATATGTAATGTGGCTAATATGGGATCATTACCCTTCCAGCTTACAAAATAATAGAAATAATGGACCTCATTATGTTGCCACTATTTCTAACACCCATTAAAACCTCAACAGAATATAAAGGAAGGCAGCAAAAGAAGTGGGGTCATATAAAAGGTCTGCAAATCACATGTTGAAAGGCCGAGGGGCATTTATTCAAAGAGTATAAGAATGGAGTACAAATTGTCAATGTGTCAAGAGTTGTAAAACTTTGAAGATGGAGTTTAGCATATCAACCACACATATTCACTGATGTGTAGGGCAGTTTTTGTGAAGCTTTAAGAAATGCACTATCACCCTTAACATTTGAGGTATTGCCTTTGAGAACTGATTGTGATAAAAATATACATATCAGTAAACCATTCTAGTAATATTATTTCAGTGAAACATAGAGTGAGGGGATATGTCAGTGATAGGCGATGGGCCCTATATGAGCATTAACTCAGCAGCCTCAACACAATGCTATCTTTCGTAACAACGTGCTAAAGGAAGGCAAATATGATTGAGAGCTTGAAAATATTAACGCGCTTTTGTATACTGCTGCTTAACTTCAGCTGCTATAAATCTCTTGCTCAGAGGAACTGATGCTCTGAATTGCATTAGCAATTCACACGCCCTTGCCCGGAGAGACAAGGCCCTTTTTATTTGGTGCTTTTTCACCATTTGAAAAGTGCACAGCTCAGAGAGCGACAGAGCTGGTGTGAGGAATTATTAACATGAATCAACTGGAAACGCTCGCATCTGAAGTGGGACTGGGACACAAATGAGGTCATTGATCAATCCGGTGCAGTCAGTGTGGCTTTTCATTGTTTATCACCAAGTTGCCTCTCTGGGCGCTCTATTGCCTTTGATTGTTCTCCCTTGCACTTATCTCCAAAAAAACCTCTTTAAATACTTAACTTCTACTCTCCCCATACCCTTTCCTCATACATCCCATACCCTCCCAAGGATCCTCTTTGATTATTTGAATATTTTGCAGGATACTTTCAGATGTGTTCTCTTGTGACACAGCACCCTCACATTCCCTGATAAGACATAAAACTGTATTACGGCTAATCATTTCCTCATGGAGTGTGATTATCCCTGATACCACCCAGTGCACTGTAATCTGATTTGCTGGCTTTATAGTCCTTTATCAGTATTCTGAGCCTGCACCTTCTTACCCTACTGATTTAGTGTCAGGTTTTGCCATATGACTGACCGGCTATGGATAACAAAATTATTATTTAGGCTGCCAGACTTTCCATTGCTGTGTAGTATTAAGCATCTGGTATATTAAAACATTTTAAAAAGGAAATTTACAAACAGATAATCAGCCAGATTTGCAGCAGGGGCTATGTCCGCAGTTAGATAGGGGAAAACACAGAGACATGCCACCCTCTGGGTGAAGGTAACTGAGCAGAGAGTAAGGGAGGAAGGGACAGCACTGCACCACGGTTTCTGACTTTAGCATACCTGTATACTACATCAACACATGAACGGAATGGACCATCAAACGAGAGTAGGTGCAGTATTTGCTTCATCATTGTTGTCACAAGGTAATTCATCTTACAGTGCTCATTTGCATGTTGTCCTGTGAGTGATCGATCTCAAGAGTGCTGCTTAACCCTCTGGGGTAGGTCAGGTACATTAAGAGGCCAGGAAGCCTCTTCATTGCCTTAAATGTCTGGCAATTACTGCAGGCCTGGGGCACATGTTGTCTTCGATTCTGAGGTCAGAGTCAAATTAGATGCTTGACATTTATTTAAATATTTACCTTCCAGAGAGTACAGAAAACAAATCACTGAAGCTGTCATACCAAATTATGCAATTATAACACTAATGTAAGACCGGTGACATTGTTAATGAACACAGTTACAATGGGGAAGAATTAATAACCTTCAATGGAAATGCTTGCCGTTTCTGAGCAATTCCTTTTCAGTCTCACAATTGATTTGTTGGCTTTTCTGAGATTAGTGTTGGCAGAAAATTCAGGAGGCAAGGGATAATGGAGTAATGACACTTGTCAACATGCCGAAAATGTGAAGCCATGGTTTGAGGTGAAGGGAATTGTGGTTATGAGCTGGCAATCAACTGACTTCACGCCTGAGAGGCTTTGGGACAAGAAGGGCCACCAAATTACACAAGCACACCTCTGAGAATCTGCAAGAGCTCCGGTCGGCTTTTCACACCACTTGGGATATCCTACCATAGCAATGTCTCCAGACCTTGTTGATCAGCATGCCAAGGAGCTGTGAAGCCGTCATTAAAGCCGCTTTATTGAACTCAGCTTTTCTGTCTGTCATTAAATCTGAGGTATCTAACTCAGTAAAAAGCAAATCGCTGTGTGTGTGGTAACATGTATGGCATCAAGAACTCTTCCACGATTAAGCTATTTACTGTCAGTGTATGTAATTCCTTTTGACGGCTAGTATGCAAGTGTGAGAGAGAAATTAATAATAAAAGCCGGTGTTTATGGAAAATGTCCAGAGTTTGGTGTTAAAAGCAAAATGACCATTTAATTTAATAAACTACAAAAAGTCCCTCTTGAATAAAACTCAGGGCATTTTCATAGCTGACTAAAGATGACTAATTTGCATACAAACATCTTGCAGACATTGTGAAAGAGTTCCTGTGTTTAAAGTTCAGCTCTGAAGTGCACCCATTCTACTGTACAGGACTGTCTCGAGTCCCCTGGAGCCAAGTCAAAGAGTGCCAGACTTTGGTTTGAACGGCCTCTGAGTTACAGAAAGATTGAGGTGCAGGTCCTTAGTCTCTCCTGGAGTTGTTAATAATTCAGGCTGTTTGTATGATGGGAGCAGGACAGCACGGGGCCTGGAGGCCCACCATCTCTCTCTGCCAGAGAAGGAGAGAAGACAGGAGACGGGGGCTGAGGTGTCAGAGGAGAGGAAGAGGGAGAGAGCAGTGAGAAAACGCCAGGACCTGCAGGGGCTACCCCCCCACCTGACTGAATATCAACCAGGCCAAGCTCCAGAGGACCACCTCGTAAGAAGGGCGAGCAGGGGGGGGCTACTGACTAAAGAGTCAGGCTGAAGTTCCCTTTTTTGACCGATTCTCCTCGGAATTCCTTTCACAACCCTGAGGACAATACTGGATGTCAGTTGTAAGAGTGTGTGCTTGTTACTCTCCCCACTCAATAGATCTTAATAAAGGAAATGACCTCCCCATAGGCTGAAGAACTCCTGCAGAGGATGAATATCCTCAGAGTCAGAGCACAGTAGGTCTGAGTGGACTGAAATAGAATAATAGCAAGTGTCCTATACCACAATGCACAATAACACCTTTGAGACATTTTCATCCATCATACTTCACCACCTCACCCCCACACAGCCTAAAAATGTATTAACACAGACATTATGAAGGACTAATTAAGCTGGCATTTTGAGAAAATGAAAGGAGGTCCACGCACCTGCAAGGTGTTAATGATTTCACTCGCATGAAGCAGCGCCACTCCACCTCTTCTCCACCACTCCAGTCTCTCTTTCTATATTTTATACTGTCATCGTTTAGGCAGCATCGTCACCTGCTTGCGAATCTAATTGCTGTTTACTGTCTTACGGTGATTTTAATAAATGCTGCCCTTGACTGACAGATAATTCAGAGTTTGTTATGAAGACAGAGCCACCATACAGTAAATATCGTTTAGTTTTGGATGCACAACAATTAGTCTGCAATGAAACTGATGCTACGGAGCATCTTTGTTCTTTCTTGCAGCGTATGCAGGATTGGTGTAATTTAGGGGGTGCTAGGCAATAACTGTGGAGGTCTGTGAAGACCAGGTCAGAACTCCCAAACTTAATTAGCCTACATGTATTGTGGGCAGGGCGGCCTTAAAATAACTAATGGCAGAGGGGTGTAGTGTGACATTACATGCGCACAATAAAAATGAATGTATAATTAGCCGAAATTCAAAGTCCTTAGCAGCTTCCACCATTCCCCAAAAGGTGACTGTGACTGACCTCTCTGTAGACAGCATAAGTTGCTGTAAAAAATAACAACAGAAAAAGAAATTCTTTGCATTGACAAGGAAAAAGAAAACAAACAAACAAACAAAGCCTGATCATGGGGAGATTATGTGACATGAGTAGTCCTTCGGGGTTTGCTATGTGAAATCACTTCACAGTTTCAGAATTCATGGAGACAAGTGGAATGAAAGCAGTTGTAATTGTGCCCTCCTGACACAAAACTTTCTTTGGCTATTTAAATGAATAGGGAAAAAGACACAAAAAGAAAGTGGAAAGTCAAGTAAGAGAACTGAAATACATTGTTTGTCTGACAGTATAGCATTAGAGAGAATAGTTTTCAAATACCTGCACAACAATTTGACGGTCCCTACTGCTTTTAAGAGAACACTGCCTTTTTTCCAAGAGCAAATTATTAAGCCATGAGATAATGAGCGGTTCTTGGCAAGCACAGAAAAGCAGCATGCCTTTTTCTTCCAAGTGGGTTCAGCAGAGGTCTCAAACATCATTAAAAATAGATTATTACTATTATTATAATCATTAAGACGAGCTGTCAATGGTTGATTGAGGTCATAAATGTGCTTTGTCCCTCTCCAGGTCCTTGAATGGTGCTGTGAGGGGTAGGGACATAGCAGGTAGAAGGGACAAAAACATTTTTTAATGCCAGTGAAAATCCTGCATAGCATGGAGCAAAAGGGTTTGTACCTCACAGGAAAAAAAAACACCTTTGCCAAAGGTACTGGGAGACTAGAGATGTTGGCAATGACAGCTGAGCCAAAGGAAACAAAGTTTCATTAAGCAGGGATGTTTGTCTTGGTGTCAACTGTGTCTTCTCTATACCAAGGGAACGCCTGTTCACACTGGGCGCTGCACTTCTCCCTCTGCAGGACCACTGCTCTAGTGTGAATGCGAATCCTGCCCTGCTGCGCCACGAAGCTCCCAGCCATACTGCCCTATCTTTGTCTCGCCCGTAGGGGCTGGGTCTTGTGTCACAGCCAAATAAACTGGTCCCATGCCTTTCCGAATAACATTATCCAACTCAGCGCATAACATATCACCACAGCCTCTGACTGCGCCCATATGCCTATTATAGAAATCAACGGTCCTGCCAATAGTGTAGCCAAGGTTAAGGGTACACGGAGTGTATGATGAGCGAGGGGGTAAAACTGAGCCGCAGAGATGCCGGGGCGCTGCAGCCCCTCAGTTTCCAGCTCCGCTTCCCAGCTCTGTGTTAAGTTACATTTCCCCCGCTCTTTAAGGATTCATGACAGTGCTTCGTGTTTACATTTGTCAGTCAGTCAACCTTTCACGGTAGAAGCTGAGGACGGGTGTTTCAGGGGAGGGGAGAGTCAACAGCCAAACAGCTGGTGTCAATCATCGCTGGTGGGAATGACAGGAAAAAAAAAGCGAAAAAAAAAAAAACATGTTTGGTCGACATCGTGAATGATATGGAAAAATATCGCTTTGCATATGACAAAATATCATCACAAGTTCTACTATACAACTGTATGCTCCGAATACATCCAAATATGTGATGCGCTGACTTGTGTGGCAGAGACATGCTAACAAACATGACTTAATGATGTTGAAGTGATGCTTATCATCTCAATATATTTTTGTCATCCATCAGAGGATTATACTATTTATTTCTTTAGAAACGAATGAGTGGCTGCAATGGTCCTTCACGAATCAGTTGGCATGCCTACAGTATAAACCCCTAAATGTTTAAAGTTGCTTTAAAAGTAGAGCCTAGCACAAAGAATCTAATTTATGATTTGTTGCTCCAACAGTTTTAAATCACATAGGACAACGCTTGCGCTTAATCCTGAGGAACCCATAAATATTCAACAAAGAGACTCTCGTTGAGGTGAAAGCAAGGTGAATTTTCACTCTTGCAGAGGCCGGTGTTAAACCCTGCTAGCGGTAATATGAGCACTAGACCGATTGGCTCAGTTTAAGGCCGTCGATTTGTTTATGCCCTCGATTTTTACAAACAATCAAAAGATTAATCTGATGGTTGTGTAGAAAAATATCCCTCTGCAGCAGTTCTCAGAATGCTGCGCAGGCGGCCATGCATCACGCTCTTGGTGAATATGACTCAGGGTGGTGGCTGACTCACAAATTTCTGCTGAAGTATTTTATCTAAAGAGCCTAATTTTTCCCCCATGGCTCAAGCCAAATTAATTAGTCATTTCTTCCTAACTGTTCCATATTGTTCTTTATTACCACTCCTTTGTAACATTAGCCATCATTAAGCTTTTTGGTGGTGAATGGCATACCACGTGTTATTAGCACTGAATCCATAATGCAATCCGTACATTACGAGGCGCTCACAATAAATTACAGGACAGAATGGCACCCCTCTTTGGTGATAAAGGTAATGGAGCACAGGCTAGTAAATTGTCTGGGAATAGCTATGGAAATGGGACTTCTGCAGTGCTGAGGTGTTGTCTCGAAGGCGATGCATTGCTCTCCGAAAGGAGTGACATTCCGAGCCTCGAGGAGATTAAGGAAGAATTCTGAATACGTTGTCCCTTGCAATCTAATACCCACGCTCCAACTTGTCACTGGGATAACCTTGTCACGTCCACAGAATGAGTTTTCAAACACCTTTTGTCATGGACTCATACCTTCTTGGGGAAGCAGGGGCTTTGGAGTGCAAGGTCATGAATAAACATCAGTCATATTCCCCAGTAATGGGGCAGAATTTCATAAATGATTGGTTTCCCCTTATCTCATGGGAATAACTCCCTTATGAATATATTGACCCCCATGCTTTTGGTGGCAACAAATAGAATTCTCCCGAAGTTCCCTCTGAAGGTGACGGAGCAAACGTATCAGGAACACTTTTGTCTGCATGACATTAAGAGCTGTGAGCAGTGGGGGGCACGATGGAAAGGGAAGGGCTGTTTTAAAGTAGCAGGGAGGGTTTAAGCCCGGCTTCATCTGAAATCATTAATATGAGGGGCTAAGGCTAGCGGAGGACAGCAATCTGTATTTCTGAATGGTCTAACTGTGAGATGATTTCCTTGCTGCTTTCCCCCACGATGAAGTCCTGCCTGCTACTGGAAAGGTAATCTGCCAAGCACCACTGACAAAATGAAACATAACCCTCTCCCAAGACTCATGTCACATCCTCCACTCTATTTCCCCAAAACCTTCTCCAGCAGAAATGAAGAAACCGGGCTTATGCTGATGATGTATGGGGCCTTGGGGTTATAGCTGTGGAGATGACTGTCTTGGCAGGAAGTTTGCTGGCAGGGCTATCCATAAACCTGTTTGTTTGCAGACTCCATGGAACAGTTGCAGTTTTAAATCTAATGGGAAATTATTAATTATGCAATTCGTTTTCAAAAGTCTTTGCATGAATGCTGCTTTATGCTACACAAACATCCATTTATCAGACTAATGAGACAGGCATACTTATTAAGAGCCTTTATAAATTAGTGGTTGAACCTCAGCTAACGAATAGTTTCATATGTTGATCCCTACTGGAATATGCCTCACATTAAATAATCTAGAACTGTCTGACTCACAGCAGGGTGGTAAGGATGTAACACATTGACACAACCAGCTCTCCTGACCCTTCTGGATAAACAACTTGTCCTGGTATGTGACAGCAGAGAGGTCCTGATTAGCATTATTCTGTAAATAAAACAGCACTGTAAAATAGACATAAATGAAGCAATAGTTCAAAGCTCTGTTTTTGTTGTTATTATTATTAATATTATTATTAGTATTATTATTATTCATGAACTTGTCAGAAAATAGAGCTTATGAAGCTGTTCGGAAAGTAAAATCTATTCTGAAGCTGGTTCTGAACAGAAAAGAACAGAAAATAAATGGCAAATGGTTTGTTATGAGAAGAGAAGCCTAATGACTGGTGCTTTCTGTTCCGATGGAGAGGGAGCCCTCGAAGCTCAAACCTGCTTTCAATCAGACCTTCACTTTGGCTGTTGCATGCTGCAGCAATAGAATCAGAAATTACACACATAAACCAGGTCTCATTCAATCAGATCAGAAGGTATCATGTTCACAGATACATCAGTGGAAACCATGCTGCCTGAGAAATGCTAAGAAAAAAATCAAGGATTTGCAAACGATGTTAGTGCATAAATTTGCTCTCCTCCACCTAAAATGACACATTCAGATAAAACCACAATGATACAACTTGAAATGCCAGAATTCAGGTGCTTACCAAAGGAAGACTCTGTGTTTTCCTATGGACTCTGGCACTGCAAGTCATTTTCCTTAAACCCATCTAGCTCCTTCAGTCACCTTCTGCAATGACCTTAGATCTCTGGCCACAGTTGCCTCTTCTGTGCACTACAATCCTCCTGCTATCGATTCTCTTCTTGTCAACATTATGACACCTGCTGCATCTGCGCTCCTTTCATCTCCAGCTTCTGCGCTCGGCCTTCTCTGCCCTCCTACCACTAGTACCGCCTTAAACTCTCCAAACCCCATTCACAGGCAATGGCAGGATCAAGACATCCTGATGCAATGCCTGCTTCTGCCATCACTCTCTTATCTGTTTCCAAACTGGCTTGAATTTCCTCTACCTTTTCATAAAGACTCTTTATCATAATATCCCAAACCGGCAAAACTATCCAACTGTCTCTTACCTTTACTTTTCCTCCAAAACCTCTGAATGAGCTGTCCATCACCAACTGTCTCCCACTTTCAGAATTCTTCCCTTCATCCTCTCCAATACTGTTTATTTTCCTTTCTCACTAAAAGAGCACTGCTCCACTGTCCCTATAGTGAATAGCTCTAGCATCAGTACTTTCCCAGCTATTGTCAGAATTACTCATGTTGGTAGGAGGCCACTGTGCTAAAAGAGCTTTTAAAATTGTTTACATCATCAACCAATTCATCTTGCACAAATTCTAACAATTGGCACACAAGATTCATAAGACCATTTTACAATGCCTACTCTATCCATGTAAGCTTCAAAGCAGTCTGTGAGAGGCATGAAATGAAAACTACAGGTTCTAAAGTCAATAAACTAGTAAAACAACCACTTTATTAATTACACTGTTGGTACTTGGTTACTTGGATATTCTCATATCACATATCACACTTCTTTGTTTGACATGATTTTTTTCCATGTCTAACAGGCCGCTACGGGGATACATCTTAAAATGATATTCCTTTAATGAATCCTTAATAGGATAGGTTGGATCTTAATAGGTTGGATCAAAGTGGATCAAAAAGCAATGTCAGGCATAAAAGGTAGGCTTCAATGTGAATATTTCAATAACAATTACATCAAACTGAATGAAGTTATAGCATATCCAAAGGAAAACTGAAAACTGAGTGGGCCTTTTAATTACCTTTATTTTAACATACTGTGCGTGAAATGCCTAATATTTCCATTGAAGGCTTTTGGATACATATCACTGTGGCTTTTAAAGGTAACTGTCAGCCACAGTATAGACATAAATTGTCTGTATGATAAAAATGCCAACAATTATTCAGAATGTCACAACATATATCTGCCTATATATAGGTCCCCCTCAATCTACACAGTTCACCAGACAGATGAACAAAGTATGCTATGTTCCTGGAGCTGGCTGTGACCATAAAACACGTCTGCTGTTTATGCTCATTTTAATCACTTGGAAGATGTCAAACAACTAAGACATTGACAAGTTGGAAAATGTATCATAATGTTCAGGAGCCTCTGTCTCACTCATATCCAGCACATTAAGCTACCGAGCCGCCCACAGCTCGGAGCTGCGGGGACATGGAGGAGGCTGATTTTGAGAAGGACAGGATTTCTTTTTCTGAGGAGGTTCAAGCAGCTCCCTTCACTTTTCAGTCTCAGCAGAAGATGTGAGACAATGAGACAAAATCTTGGGAACACCAGTCACCATCAATTAACACTATGGACACGCTACACTATAAGCATTACATTGGCTTGATAACCTTTTCAAACTGTCATTTGAACAGACGCAGAACCAACTGTAGGTGACAGAGTTGCATTAACACAACAATATTATGCCACTTGAGCACTACTTTCTGCTGCATGATCTAATACTTCTAATCATATTAGAAAGAAAAAAAAAATCACCATGGGTCTCTGTTGTGGTTCACTTGCAGAAAATCTCCATAAATAATCACCAGGCACAAATCAGAGACTGATAAGGAGTTTTGTGAAATGAAATCAGCGACTTATCAGCAAAACCAGCTATTTTTGAGCAGGCTTTGCATTACTGTATTCATCCAGTTTAACGCAAAGTGCTGACTTTTGCTATCCAGTGTGTTTTAAGTGCATAACTGTGTCACAGAACACAGTTTAGAATGCACAGCCAAGTGTGCCTGATATTTAAATAAAACAATAAACAACAAAGAAAGAAATCATAGAAAAATTCACCAATGTTTTCCTTTAAAGGAGGTTTAATGCAATGTAAACATAAACCAATTTATCCATTTCTTCTTACCTATATGCTATAAAAATATGACATGCTTAATCAAGCAAGACCGTCACTGATGATAGTTCATACTGATATATGTTTAGGTATATATATTTTTCCCATGTTTTTTTCAGTAATTGATTCTACAGCTGCAGCAAAAGTAGATTTCTGTTTTCACCTTGTTTTATGCATAAAGCGCCTGTTATTCCAAGCACCGTGCCAGAATTTTCTTTTAGCTCGCTGGGATTGTATATCATTTAAACACTGCCAATTAAGATAAAAATAGTTTGGTTCTTTGGTTGCGGCCCACACTACTTTTAGTTTGCTTTAATCAATCCTTTGTTTGGTTTCTTTATCCCTGGCGTATGGCACTCAGAAAGTTAAAGGGCACCATGGGAGTTATGTAATTAGTTCAATAACAGTATGTTGGGTTTCAATCTCAATAGAACACTTCAGCATAATTAATTGACAACCTATCAGGCATTTGTTTTGTCTTTGTACAGTTACACAGTTGGTCCCGTGAAAATTGGCTCCGCCTCTGTATGTGAATTTTAAATTCTTTACACATCTCTGTCTGGAAGCATTCTTTTCTTGCGTACACTCACTTTCAGTACGATGTGCATTCTGTTACTATTCAAGCCAACACTCCAAGCAATAAATTACATTTTTAAAGGTGAACAGCAATTATGACAAATCCTATGTTTTCAGACAGCATTCCTTTGAATTTAACACTAATCCACTGCAAACATCTGGAAAACCAAACTCTTTCAAAAAGAAAAGGGATGCTTTTATTCTGTCATAACAGTCTTGGTTAATCAAGCTAGTAACACTTTGCACATTCATGCTGACAAAGTGACAGAAAACACCATTATTTCAGAGTAAACTGCATGTTTTATGATTTTGAAGGGAGAACAGCATTATTAAATTTGTGATGCCCTCCTATCAATACACATATGTACCCTTATTCAATAGACTTGTATTTCTATAAGACAACATTTAAGCTCACCTCTGATTATGCTACACCACTATGTTTAGAAGTGTTGACCATAGACTGTAGATTAAATCCATTTTATGTATCCTTTTCGCAAATATCTGTACTTTAGAATTTGAATCCTCTTCCTCACTAATGATGAATGAGGTAATAAAGAACATAATTCAATGTGCATTTCCAGTTTAAAGCATCTTTCAAAAAATCTTTTTTAAAGCATCAAATTAAAAATGTCTGTAGGAGATTAGGTGGCAGAGTTGTTGCGCTGGCACTAGCATAGTGCTGAAACAAGGAAAAGCGTCCAAGTTGGACCAGACACCAGCAGCTCTGCCTGAGGTCTGCTGAGTCATGTAGATCACACCCCGCTCTCCAGAGGCAGGAAACTCAGAACAATAGGCAGCGTGACCTGACATCAGTGCCCTATTTGTGGTGGGAGTTATTCTTGATTGGCCGGGAACACCACTGGAAAAGTGACTTTAGCAGACACATATAATGCAGCTATTGTGCGGTCAAGCCCAAACTAAATGAAGTGCTATTCAATGCATGTGAGCATTGCACGTTTGGATGGGATTGCCAATTGCCAATATAAGCCTGCGGCACACAACACCGCACAGTTCTTTCACACTGCTAATGTGAGACACACTTGATCAAACGCTTTTGCCAAATCTGTTTCTGCTGCTGTAGACATAGCTCATGTTTGCTGAGTGCAAAGCTGCCATGTGATCTGAGGGTTGGATTCAAATTAGAGATGAGTGAGGTAATCAAGCATGCGCTCCAACCACGTTGTTGTAGGCGTTGCTACGTGTCACGCTAATAGCTTGGGGAGATGCTCCTTGTCAGATGTGTTTGAACTGGGACCAATGAGAGTTGTCTGGGGTAAACAGGCAGCCGTGGTTTAGGGCAGCTCAATCACGGATATACAACTTGGGAGCATGAAACACTGCATGACAGCTAAGTGCAGTCCCCACTCAACCATTCACTTTAAATAGACCTGTTGCAGAGCTGAGAAAAGAAGATACACAGTGGAAACAAAGGACGTGTTTCTTTCCAGTCTAAAAAAGAAAATTAACCGTGTATGACTTGCTCGAAGCAAACTGCGTATTAATAGCATCTAGCAATGGATGACACTCTCCATGGGTCCACATATAAACAATGCAATAAAAAGCCCAGAAACAACATAAAGAAGTAACAAACAGCAAACACATTATGTAGATTCTGTAACATTTAAATTGGCCTCTGAAGGAATCGTTAATGCCAAAATCTGTCAAATCTTTACAAAGGAGTTCACATTATAGCACTGCGAAATTGCATTGCATTTCAGGCCTTCTTTTAGTAATTGCTTTTCACTGAGTGCGCCTTAAAATGAGGCACATGCTGGATGAACAATGAAATTATAAACATTCAGAATAACCTTTAAGTAATGACTGTGTGAGGAGCAGATCTGCGTCACTAAAGCTGTAATTTAAGATGTACATTGAGGAAAGTGGTGGACTTGTGCCTACAAATAGACTTGCTATTAGTCAATTGTAAGATTTGTCATCCTGTCTTGCCCTTCAAAAAATACCATATGCAGTGAGGGAGGAACTCGCTGTCTTCCAACATATCTGGGGTGCATTTATACTTATATGCAAAATGGTGAATTAGGTGAAGCCCTGGAATAGTAACAAACCGTATCTTGTCAGAAAAAGTAGAATAT
Source organism: Megalops cyprinoides (assembly GCF_013368585.1). NCBI lineage: Eukaryota > Metazoa > Chordata > Actinopteri > Elopiformes > Megalopidae > Megalops > Megalops cyprinoides. The sequence continues at coordinate 13,946,167 of NC_050584.1, forward strand.
TGATATTGATCCCCCTCTTGCTGTGTGTACACTTAGACATTTGCAGACTTTTGACAGTATGTGGAAAGAATGCTGAATTCTGTCTTACAAATGTCCTTCAAATGTAGTCTATAAGCCAAATGCTATCCATGGGCTGTGTTTCAGACAGAGGGGGGCTAAGTGAACTGAACTAACCTTCTAAGCTGAAGTGCATTTAATGAAATGATGAAATGATGAAAATTGGCGTTCAGCTAAATCCTGCCGCTGTAACATTACAGGGATTCATTACAAAAGATGGATAACAATTACTCTGACACAACTAAGTCACTGAGGTTAGGACCCATAAGCACTCCAAATAATAATAAGAAAGTAGTTTGACATAACCATAATGACAAACAGGTTAATTGACTAACACTATCAAATTATGGCCAAACCAAAACAAGCAAGGCTAACAAACCTCATTCTCCTCCAGACCTGTGCATGCCAACAGGTTCTCTGTTTTGAAATTAATTACCTATCTTTACCAAGTTCATCCCCTTGACTGAGTACTATGGCTGTCAGGCAACATTACATATTAGCTGACTAGCTTAATTTGCATATTTAGAATTCAAGTCAAAGTAACAGAGCAAATAGTTAACTAAACTACCAAAATATTGTCAACAAGTGCAAACTTCTACCAAAAAAAAGCTGTCCATCACAATGATTTATACTGATGTCTTTTGTAAGTCTTGCAAAAAAAAAAAAATCCTTTTTGACAATGCTTTTTCAGAGTATTATGTGATTTCATTGTGCTGTCATGCTGTTCAGATCTGTTGAGCCATTCGGTTCTGACTTTTTTTTTTTTTTCCATTGGCACTCTTATTTGTCCTGACACCGGCACCTCTGCGCAGCCACTGAGACAAGTGACAGGCAGGAGGGCTTCAACCCCCCTGCTGCCCGGTGACGCGGAGCGACCCGTTGCCTGGGCCGAGGGCCCCTCAGACGAGCAGAGTCTGCTCTGCCTTTCACCACAGCCGCCGCCGCAAGGGCATTGGGATGCGCTTCAGTGGCCCATCGCGCTGCCGCTGATCCATCTTTCATCTCTCCCCCTCTCTCTCCACCTCTCACCTGCACTGACCTGTGCCCGGCTATCTGCTGCTGCCCATCAACCCGTATAATGGGGAGTATTTACAAGCTTGTGGCTGAGGCAGAGGAGAGCCTGTGATGTGTGTGGAAGCCAGGGGACGTGGTGGCGCTCCTTAATCGGCTTCCTCGTGCATTTAAGCCCCCACCCATGGAGACATGGCACTGGCTCAGCATACATGGTGGGGTGTCAACAAACACGGTATGAAACACCAGTAGAGGAAAAGTTAAAAGGCTTGATTCAGAGACATTCATCTTCTCCAGATGGTATCGTCTGCCCAGCTGTTTTGCTCTTGGACGCGCTAATGAGTAGCTATAGGCAGTAAAGCATCTGATGTGCTAATTTCCTTGACTACAAATAAAACATCCGCTGTGGTGGCTTAAAAAATGAAAAACAGATGAATTCTCTCTCTGTCAATCATCTCCGATAAAAAAAATGATAACGGTAAACGGATAACCTGAGGGAGCTATGCCCAGTAAACAGATACATTAGCGTAGGATTCTTACTTCTCAGTCTGGAAATGGTTGCCTTATTTCAACTGGCTTATGAGATCATAAATTAGATTCAGTAAATTAACTGTTCTATCAAGAGACATATTCTATAAAAGAAAGAGGTGATCTGGATGAACCTATTGCTACTGCCATTTACATAGTTCATGAAAAATAATATATACTTTTGGAGATCAGTGCATCATGGGTGTTATATTCTCTGTGCACAATATGGAAAGCTGAATTAGCAGAAATATTGAAAATGTGTAGAGACAGTCAATGACTGCTGGATTTAATTTTTTAATGTATTTATTTACATATTATTTGATAACGAAACTATCATTGTTGACATTACGGCTCAAAGGCCTCAGGAGTTCTAGACCCCACAAAGCAAGAGCGTGATTTCAAAGAGCTGTACAACATGCTGTAGTGGGACTATGTGGATGCACCCACATCAGTCAACATACTCACTGATTATTTTTACAAGTTAATGCAAGGTGGTATTACAGAAGCTCTTGCATGGCAGTCTTAGCCATAGCAGGAACACAGACATAATATATCAACAAACCAAATCCCTTTTAAAGGTCAACACCACTTTTTAATATGAAAGAATTGCATGGATAAAAAACATCACTTTCGCTCAAAGGGGTGACTTTAATTACAGGCACAGTTTAAAGTCAGTTACATCATCTACACCCTTGGGTTTAAATGTGATCCTGATTATGATCCAACATTTCCCTTTCAAGTTTTATAAACACTACAGGAGATAACATGAGGTATTCATAACCCGGTCTCCCCAGAAAAATACATCATCAGACTTTAACAACGTCTTCCTTGTTTAGCATGTTTTCAGTTCAGCTCACTGAAGGTTGTGATAGTTTTGGTGGACCACTGCCCCTGCAGTTATCACCTCTGCCAAAAACATGTAAAACATACACATCTCGTGGCTGATGGATGGAACAAATCAGTCCCAACTGGTTGCAGAGTGGGGCAGTTGAGGTGGAAGTGGCAGAGATAGCAAAAACCACTAGATACATTCGCACAGCCACAGGAAAAGGATTCCCCAGACAATGGGGAAGTGAAATGAGCCAGAGCTCCAAGATTGCTCAGCCGGAGAGAGACACTCCCCACACATATGGTCGAAGTGGCTCAGTAGCCATGTGCCATATCGCCCCACATGGCCGTGTGAGCTCCAAACAGCTGAGAGCCAGGCAGCAGCTATCGCCGCCGTGCATCTTTATCGGACAATTTGGTTTTCAGTATAATTTATACCAGGTGCTAGGGATGCACGCACACACATACACAAATACACACTGGAATAAGGAATCGCAATCTGCGCAAACACGCTCCAGGCACCTTCCTCCCCAGCAATCATTCAAAGGGTTCTGATTCTAATTGTGTGTGTGTGGGTTTGCAGAGGAACACAAAACTGCCTTCAAGAATGCAAGCTGCTGCTATCAGAGATATGCTGTAATTTCATCCTGTTTCTGAATATGTGATGTTCAACTTTATCAAGCCATCTTGTCATGTTGTTCTACAGTTCTGAAGTCATAGCAACATGCTGTATTTATAATGAGGACACTGCGCTCCATTTCTTACTGAATCTACTGCTATTACAGGGAAATTATGATAGCAAAACTGCTCAGGGTTAACAGAAATTACCAGCTAATAGCAGTATTATGAACATGCGTGACTTTTTTTTTTTACCTTGCTTTATCTATCTCTGATGTTTTTTGTTTTTTTCCTACACTATTAACTACCCCCGTGTATAATTTCAAAGTTCATGTGTCTTCATATGACCTTTTTAGTAGAACTGCATCTTCAGAACAACACACATGATTCCCCAAGGGGAAAGAGAAATAGAGACGTAATATCTTTGCAGCATACATTTGCCCAAACGTAACATTCAATATTACAAAGAGAAACACTGTCAAATTGGGGGGAAAAAAAACCTTCTGAAATTAAACTTATGTGTGAGGGGATTTTTTGAGTATTTGTAAAAGCCTATGCGTTTGACTTTTAACCAACAATCAATCCACTGTACACAATTTTGAGAAAATGTTCCAAACAGATCTAACAAAACACACATACTTATATGTGAGTTTGCAACTCTTTTTTTGCTTTTGCAAAAACAAAGAGTCACAACAAACACTTGTACAAAAAACACACAGATGTTAAGCACACCAGAATCAAATATAGCGTACATGGATCTACCCAAATTAAAATGTCTACAGTTTTATAAATTTAAGAGAGGGCACGTTCATTGCATTAAGGCATTATGAGTCTGTCATTCCTGGCATTTCCTAGAAAACATAATTCACATATGGAAGCCTGCGCTTCCACGATGACACACTGCTATCTTGACAACAGCGCCTACATTCATTTATTACGTCCGTGGAAGCCTGGGCTTAAATAAACTTTCATTACTTACTTTCACACTCCACAGTTACTGTTATTCTCTGCAGACAGGCAGAATTACTCTCAAAGAGCTCCATCAAGGAAACAAAGACAGTTTTCTTATTAGCTGAGAGCAGAGTGCTGACTAATATGAGATATAGCTCAACTGAATGGCTTTCAAAGATTGAAAAAAGTGTACGCAATGATCTGGGATATGAAAGCATCCAGTGTGTTCACTTTAATGCTTGCTCTCACATTAAAAACATAAGCATTCATCTTTCAGTTGCTGTGTTTGAATATGCTGGAATGGAAATATTTATGCTTATCAGTTTTAGGGTTGGTTAAATTGATGCTACTTAAACATGTCTATATTTTGCTCAACCATCTAGTGGTCACACAAAATGAATCCAAAAGGCTGAAATGAACTCAAGGGGTGAAGTCCACATGCGATTCCATGGAATACAGCATGCAGAAATAACAGAGTTTAAAAAGAGAAGCTAAGGTATGTCACACAAAAATAAGATCGGACACATCAGATATTCATTTACACTTCTGGATACCAAGGTTTATGTTGGGATGAAGGAACTCTTTCAAAAACAAATATATTGACTCAAACTTTTTGCTTTTTCATTGTTAACACACCTGAAAGGTTTGAGGCGGTGGAGCATTATCGACTTTTTTTCTTAAGACTTCCTTTGAATTTAGTTTTGCATTTATGTCCAATTTGTATAATCTCTGTACTTAATATTCTAATCCCTTTCCTCCAAGTAAAATCCCATCCACGAAAGAGCCTGAGAAATAAAGCCCCATGTAAAAAAAATGATGCTGCATTCAGACATCTTTTCATCCATTATTGTGAATTTACAGTTTACAATCCAGAAGAGCATTAGAAAGAGTTAGACCTGAGCCACAAGGGATGCTGGATTCACCCTGCCTGTTTGAAAACAACCTTGAACAAGAAGAGAAAATGGGCCAATGCAAGAGCGGCTGCATAATCACATAACATCATAATTATAATTATGTTCAACATAACATAGCAGAGAGACAAAAAAATGACTTTACTGATAACTTATTATTGCTAGGATTCTCAACAAAGCCATAAATAGCACACAATATGAAGTGCATTGATGTATGCAGACTTGGTGGTCAGTGTTGTTGGTGTGATGTTGGTTTCGTTTGCTTTCTAACATGTAAGAAAACTATAGGTGCAAATCCGTCAGAAAGGATGCCAACTGTGGACTTCTCCCACTCTCACATCAGATATTCAGATTGCGATCTCCAAAGTGCTGTCAATTCCCAATTCAAGCACTGGCAGTTTGGGGAGAAATTTTAGTTGAGCTTGAATTGTTCAAGTGTCAGTCCATGTTCTTTCAAACAGAAAATAAGACGGCATGTTTCCTCATCCAATTTCAAAATGTTTATGTGTAGAATAGCAATGAGTACTTCTACTTTCAAATCCCCATTGGTTTCCTACATAAAAAATAAAAATAAGAAGCTTATTTTTATCTCAGCCATAGCGGTGTCTTGTCTAACAATATCAGTCTTTTATGTAACAGAATGATAAAGAAATGTTTTATGAACATGTTGTATGTTCGTTATTTTGCTCTCGAAAATTCAAGAAGCAACAATTAGATAATGTATTTGGAATATACCTTTTATTATTATTATACACTTTACAAATCCCATGTACTCAGTAGTACATAGTGATATCACATGTGATAAGGAGCAGATGTTACTGATTGTTAGCTCAAGCTCTTTCTTGTTATGGTTCATATTTCAGCTTTCATTCGATTTCATTCGTCTTTTTTCAGTTTTCATTTACTGAAATCATTGAATGGTGTCCCACCAAGAAACATTGGAGAATGGAATTTGGTCAATGGAATACATGAATCATGCTGGAATAGAGAGGTCTCTTCCAGTTCATGAGACATTGATGATTACATGTCAAAAGGTATTGACATACATATTAAGCTTGTTATGTGGTGTCCTTTACAAGACAGAACCATACACAGCATAGGCTGTGAATGATCCTTTTGCAAAATGGATTCAAAGCAATAGGTCATTATTGCACATTAAAGTATCCCTCAGGAATATTAACTTTATCAATGAGAACCAAAATAAATGAAATTTTCATACTGAAAGCATTGGTTGCAGTTTAGTCACATGTATTAAAGCAATCTTCATGTGGGCAAAATCATTTTCAGAAACTGTTCATTAAAGTATAGGCTTCCCAACAAAAACAATTCAAATTAAGAAAAGAACTGTCAAATGTCACATTTAATTGTTCTACCTCCTCAAATTATTTTAGTCCAAAATTCTCGAGAAGATAACTCATTTCCTTTTTGTTCTGTATAACCAGCTCAGGATCTGAAAGTTCTTATTCTTACATAATTTATTAACATCCGCAACGCCTAATAGAAACCTATCTATAGTGCTCTTTTTTTTTTAAAGTTTGGGTACAGTATTAGGTTAACAAGGGGTAGGATCTTTTCTCTCTCTTCTTGAAGATCCTGCGGAAAGGGTGTAAACTTAATACTTCCTGTATTAATTTAATTTATTCCTTTTTATATGGTTTTATTTGTACTATTTTTAAACCAGAGATTAAATACATACATACATGACACACATCTGGTTATGGGTCAAAGATTTCCCGCAACAATATAACTCTTCTCTTTGGAGATCAAACTTCGAAGAAGTTGAAGAAGTAATTGTGAAAACACATGTCAGTTTTCAGTGTTGTCAGTCTGCATCTGTTTCATCTAGCCATGAAATAGTACTGTATATGGGAAAACAAAAATGCTGGGAGTCTGATTGGATGTCTGAAGCATTTATGAAGTACATCTGCCAGTCCAAATAAACACTGTCACTGATGTTCATTTTCAAACAGATGTAAGGAAATACCCAGATGTGAAAATCAGTAAAGGAGGGTTAAAATATAACTATCGTTCCACTAAAGGGCATAAAAGCAGGATGGCAGTATCATAAGCAGAAGGGAGCCATGCTCGATTAAAGGAGAGAAAAACGCAACATGAATCTGAATTACATCCATGGCGTCTTGGCACAGCCCCTATAATCCAGACCCAATATGAATCTCTCTATGTTTTCACCACAAGCTGTGAGGCAAAGACATTTCAACATCCCAGCAAACGTGATAAAATACAGCCTTTCAAATGAAAGCTAATTTATTTAATTCATTCTGCAAAAGAAATGGTTTAAGTTAAATTTGTAGAAGTTGGATTTATTGCAAGTGACAAAAAGTTAAAAAAAAAAAAAAACTATTTTAAAGGCTGATATTTTTAGCTGAGATAAAAGCTCAAGTCTGGGAAGTTTCTTTTCGAGTTAACATAAGACCATAAGATTATAAGACAGAAAAGAGGACAGCCCATATAGCCCATATGAGTTTGTCATTTGTCAATTAACTAAAGAAATTAATTACAGCCACATCTATCCACAAATAGAGCAAGTGTTCATAATACAAATGCACAAAGAAAACAAAAATGAAGTAGTTTGTGGATCTTAAGCAGTCCGATCTGTGGTACAAATACCACATAATGAAATATCAAGGCTTAATGAAGGAGGCTTGAGTTCCAGAATTCAAGTGAAACTTTAGTGAAATTATTTAAAATTCTGAACCAGCCAAAAGAAATTCTGGTTCACACATATAAGGACAGTTCTTGGAATGATACAGTATTTGGAGGCATGCAACGCCATATTGGAGTACTTTCTTCTGTGCTGTTTAATCTTGGTTATCTAGACATGTTCACAACAGGCATGTTAAGAGCAAGTTGAATTTCCACCTAGGCAACTTGCTGCTACATCACGTTGCATTACAACTGCAACTCATGTCAGCATTGAGAGCTCATGTACTGAACAATGCACCTTTCCTACCAAGCAAAACATTTCCACAGGAAACAACACCCCACTTGTGAGAAATACCTCCTTCCTTCTCACGTTAGCGTAATTGGAAATAACCCTCCCTTTTCACACTTCAATGGCAATTAAAAGAACATTAATTTAAAATGCTAACTTGACAGAAAAAACGGTACACACCATTCCCTTTGCTAACAATATCAGTATGCTTTCAGCGAGGAGAAATTAGCCCCCAGCAGCTGAACAGTGAGACTGTTCTTCAGGAACATCCTTTAGAGTAAAAACAACATGTGAATAGGTCTCCTAATAACTGCACTCATCAGAAGATTAATGCAGTTTATTAAGGTATTGTAACTAAGTTATAACTGGAACTGCTATGTGGCAACATTGAAGGGTTCCATCTGATCTAAGATTATACCAAAGTCAGCTAGCATCTGCTGAGGTTAATTAAACAATACATTTTCCAACCAAAGGGACAAAAAAAACCTGCCTATCTCTCAGAGGCGCACTCCACTGACTGGATGGTCACGCCGAGAAGCCACTGTGCCATCAGGCATAAACACGGGTGACCATGTTGATAATGAAGCAGCTTGTGTTGTCCTAAACCATCTGGAGCACGCAAGGCGAGCGGTGGCATGGAGTGCTGGCTGCCCGGCACAATTAACTGGAGCTTCCTCTTGGATACTGTTTCCATGGCACCAGGGGGAAGGGAAGAGCATATCTTGGGCAGTGTCCATCCCATTGTTGTGAAGAAACTTTAATTCTGGCTCAGAAACAGAGCACTGGTGCAGGCTGTCATTTCGACCACAAGAAGCGCACTCCATTCGAGATTCATGCTTCAGTGTGTTGCAGGGGAGTGTAAACTGACGCCCTGAAAAGATGGGGCTGGACTCGGCTGAGTGCTCTTGACTGGCAAGCACACAACAAAGCATAAGAGTTTTGAAAAAGCACATGTAACCACACAAATGCAAGGCTTAGAGAGAGAGAGAGAGAGAGAGAGAGAGACGGACCCATGTCACCTGAAGGGGTCTTGCTCGAGTCGAGAGAGAATGATAATCTACAGTATGACTCATTTGCCGTCTTTGGGCTGGAAGACAGGATTAGAGAGGCGCCCATTTTTCAAGGTTCCCTTCATGTCATTTATTTTCACTTCCTGGAGGGCAGTCTGCGTGTTTATAAATTACCAGTCAGCAGTATGGGTATCCTTGTCAGGCTGAGACTCAGTGAAATATTTCCACAGCAGGATTTTTGTCACCGGGCTAATTTCCTTTCATTTCATTCTGCACAACTGGCTGTGTCGACTTCCACCATTTCAGTAACTTCCTGGGATGGTGAGGGGTTTGACACATGACATTGTCAATAAAAAGTATGACAACATTATTGAGGGTAATGATGCATACCCGTATGCAAACCCCAAGCAGCAAATTGCTGCATGTAAATGATTAGAGTTCAGAGCTTGAGACAGGCTATGTTTTCTGATCATTATCTCTGAAACAGAACTCATATATCTGTGTAGCTCATCTACAGAAACTCAGCACAATAGAGACTGATCAGGACTAAATGAGACAACGTGAATCACACCCCTAAAGAGTACAAAACGTTTAAGTAAGGTTGGATCAAAATGATCAATATAATATTGACAGTACAAACACTTCTTGTAAAACAGCATAAAAATCCAACCACGCAAAAAAAGACAACTGCACATGAAGTACAGCAAACCTTATATTTGGAATACAATATCCTATACTATAATTTATCTGCATATGTCTTGAATTTAGATTATTCAAATGTTGTTCATATTTTAAAAAAAATCCCTACACAGAGAGATTTATTGAAATACAGTAATCAATAAACACACATCTGAAAAGAAAAGTGAATAAATGCACAAAATATGAAGTTGCATTAAGGGTAGGTAAACGTAATTTAAAAACAGACATTTTTAGCAGATGTAGCTCTTCGCTACATTTCACTACTATGACACGTCAGATGCACTGCTGGACTTCCAAACCAGGCACTACTGCTTTTATCTCTTTCACTCTCTCTTCCAAAAGAAAAGGCAGTCTCTCTTTCTCTCTTTGCTCTTGTACATCCAGAATTCACACCCAGCTGGGCTTCACCTTGGTGGGGGTGGCTATGGCCTTTCACTGCTAAGATACTTCTCAAGTCCTCATGGCAGGAGAATGCAGACATCACACTCAATTTGAGCCAGGTTATAGAGCTGCAGGCCCTGTGGGTCAGTCAGTGTGTAACATGCACCCCTGCGAAGTGCTTAAAGACTGTCATTACCTTGATCCTGGCAGGGTTCTGGTCCAGTGAGTCACTGCTGATTTTGAATGGACAATGTCTTGCCATATGTCATGTTGCACACAATGTTTTAGGACAGGGGTACTCAATAGACGGACTCTGGTCCGAATCCGGACCCAAATACAATTTATTCCAGACCAAGACCTAAATCTGCATACTAAATTAACTGTCATCTAGTTGGGTCTTTAATAGCGCACACATGCCTGTTTTTTTTTTTTTTTTTTTTTTTTTTTTTGTGAGATTCCGCGCTGTTTACTCATCATCAAAGCACCTCACTTGCATGTTCACATTTCGTCTTCTATCAGGTTCAATCATGGCAGCTGTAACAGCATCACTATGATGTTACAGTCTATAGCTAGCCAATTTATCAACCAGTCATTTGTCAGTGGCGTTAGCAAGCTAGTTCACAGATGTAAGCATTCATGCCGAAAGAGTAAAGATGGCGCATTCAAAATGGTCCAACACCAAGAAAAGTAAGGTTGATAGTGAAAACCGGGCATTTAAGACTGAGTGGACTGAAAAATATGCGTTCATACTCCCCAAGGGAAGCACAAAACCAATGTGCTTAATTTGTAATGAGACGGTGGCCATTGTGAAGAGTGGCAACGTTAAGTGCCACTATGACACCAAACATGTATATTTTGAACAAAATTATCCCCAGAGCACAGAGGTAAGAACCACAAAACTAAACTTGCAGAAAAAGAAGTGTCACTTCTCCCATTAAAACTACAACGCTTTTTGTACATAGTTTGGGAGTTGGGATTTATCGTTTTTGTACATAGTTCTGTACTTGGTGGGACTTTGCTTGATTGACCTGCCTTTCTCTGGACCTTCGACTCAGTGGAAATTTGGTAAGTGGACCTCTAAGACTTATATTTGAGTACCCCTGTTTTAGGATGAACCTTTCCATAATGTACACATTTAAATTGATTACACAGCAGAGGTGCACATCATACACGCCTGATAAGAAATCACAAAGAGAAAATTAAATTTGGGGAGCTTTTACAAATCTCTATTTAATTCAAACTGGAGAGTAACTGACAGCTTAATTGAATATGTGAAACCAAAACCCTGCTATAGATTGATGAATTCTGGACCATTTTGCTGAGCTGGTATATACTCTGTCACTTGATACTGGGTGAGAGATGCTCCCGTCTTATGAGTAGGATGCTCAGCACTTAGGATGCAATTAGTGTTCATGCACAGAAATACTGAGATTTTCTGGAACAAATTCAAACATCACATGGCATGCAGCCGAAACCTACCATGGCTGGATTTTCTGCTTTGAAAGCATAGCATGCCACATCTGTAATCTATCTAGGGAAAGGCACCTGAAAATGGACTGTAATGGAAAGACATCCTGCTTTGCAACAAACTACATGCAATCCACATATGGATGCAAACTATTTGAGAAGAATTTCCATCCAGGAAATGCTCTACAAAGGTCACTGCCAAAAGCATCAGCTGTGCCCCACATTTGCAGTTGATTAAAAAAATCAGAGGCTTTTCATTCCACACAAAAAAGGCACAGCCAACTCAATGAATTGCCTTCATTGTAACATAACTGTTCAATTTGCATTTCACCATTATTTTTGAGCAGCCATCCTTTTCTTCATATAGACATGACTGAACATGTGTGCATAATAATATAATTAATGTAAAATAAACTAATGAGGAAGAGGTTATCTACATGTCAAACAATAGGCCGTGGCACCATTGGTAATAGCTTTCAACCAGAAAAAAAAAAAAATCAGTACTTTAACACTGCTCCACTCCTCTCTGAGCAGCCCCACTTCGTCATGCTCTGATTGGTATGACAACACATTAATACAGTGCAATTCATTACAATTTGCTTATACACAGCCCCTGCTGCACACAGTGGTATGTTTTAAGGTTAACAAGAAAAAAAAAACACATGATGAATTAACTAATTAAATAAGCGATTTGTTCTTGAAGCAGGATAAAAGTAATTAGCAGCTAATACTACGACCGCTCAATCTCAGAGTAAACATAAATATTATTTTAGCTGACAAGACCTAACCTTTAAGCAAAACTGGCAACAAGTGTAGATGATGGAGACTTGAAATCAAGCACCGTGCGGTATACATAAGCCTTAATTATCAAGGATAATTATTTTCTCACCTTTCTGCAGACTGGCTCCCATTTGCATAAATCGATGGTATCTTGATTCACGCACTGTTGCCTGTGTTTGAACTCTCCTTTAGAAAATAGAAGGGGCATGCCTTTCCACTTGGGTACAATAACAGACCTGCAACTTGGTTCACCACTTGTGGGCAGATACAAGAGGGTGTCCTAAGAGGGCAGATTTAAGTTGAAGCATTTAATGTGCTAAGCCGTACTGGGACTCGGGGTGGCTCCTCACTACTTGAAAACATGCAGAGCAGACATGTCTCTTTTCATGTTTTTACAGATATGGGTGTTTACACGTGCACGCACACATTGCAGATACATGCAGATAATTCACTGATACTTTCTCTCTGGTCTGTATTACAGAATTGGCATGGTCCTACCTATGTTCTCTACATGATCTTTTTAAGCCTTGAAGGCAACTGGCTTACTTTGAATGGCATGAACAACAAAGAGTTTTCAAAAGAACATGCCAATGCTAGACTCTTAGCAATGATCATTTGAATACTCCTCAGGCTAGAATCATATACCTGTTCTTATTTTCAGAGCTGGTGTATACATATTATATTACAATATTATGATATTTCATTAAATATCAAGAAGTAATATGTATACTCTATATGTGTGTGTGCATAAAATAATTTGTTAAAAATAACAAATTCTGAAAAAAAAAAAAAACACAGCCAGGACTTTGTAGTAGCTTTATAATTCTAATTCATCTAATTCTAGAAATAATACAAAGATAAAGTCAACATAAGGCAATGTCAATGACAATGTCACATAGAAGACAAGTGTGAAACATCTTTTATATGTTTTCCAAGTTTAATATATTAAAGAAGTAATACTGCTTGTCAATACATAACATGTTGTCACTTCACAAAATAACAAAAACACTTAACTGGTTGTCATTTTATTTGTTGACCATATCACTTCAAGAATTTCATTTAATAAAGTTCACAGTTTAATTAAGAAAGTTTGAGAAATTAATATGAATTTCCTTTTAAATAGGCAGTAGTGTTATAAATTATTCATTTTGCTTCCAGCAGTAAAACCATTTATTCTCATTCCATGTAGTTTCAGTAAATCGGAAGCAAACCCTGGCTCCAGTCAACTTTTTAAAATATCAACCTAATGCAACCAGTATCATGTTAACTGAGATGTGTTGATGTCTTGTTAGAGAGCACTCTTTCCTTTAGGCCAGAAATCAATCACAGTGAAAGCATCGAGGTAAAATGGCACAGTTCATTTAGGCTGTGGAGCCTTTCAGACAGAAGGGCATCTCAAAGACCTTCAGTACATATAAGGTAATTGCATGGACCTTGAAGGGGCAAAGTGTTTCAGGCACCTCTGCTTGCATATCCTTTGAATCAGAACTACCTGAGCTCATGTGATTAGTCATATTATACCAAGGAAGCAAAGTGAAGCCAGCCAGTACGAACATGCACTGCTGGATCTACCCGTGTGGTGCATTGTGGTATAACAGATGAAACATTTGACGCTTGTCCAGGTTAATGTTTACCACATATGATACCAGTTACTCTATGGAACCATTCAGTTCTTGAGTGATTTCTTTTTACATTCAGTCAAACACCATCCTTGAAGAACTTATTTCTGATTAGTAATGCGTCTTACTAATAGACATGTTTTCCATTTTGATAAACTCAGTGCTTTTAAGCAGAAAGGAAATGATTCTAGATGGCATACGCATAAATAATAGATTAATTTAAGCACAGAAGACAGAGTGCAGCTGTTTTCACCCTGTCAATTATGCAAAGTCGAAGACAATAACTCTTAAAAACAGTCAACTGCAGACGACGACTGCCTCCTTTAGTCATCCTGCAACGTGGAGCCAGAAACTGACTCTGTTACGTGAAGAAAAAAACACTTTTCTGAAGGTGAAGAAAGGAGACCTTGACACAAACTTCAACTGTGGTAACTGCTTACAGTAAATAGCTATCATCAAATGCCAGAGTGCGATCATTGCAATCAATTGTCCGGCACGGGATTACTTTTCTGCTCTGCTGTCGAGGTCAGCTTTGTTTACCATAATACCAGATGACTGCCCTGATTCAGATTGAACCTCGAAGCCCTTCTTGTGCAACATACAGTCAGCTAATCATCGGCGAATGCAGTTCATTTAGTAATAAACGGCACCACTCGGACACAAATAGATCTCTCATCACGTCGGTGGAACAGCGACAAACAAAGAGGCCCCATCGTTGCCTGTGGGATGAGGGATGAAGAGGGGCAGACGGCGACACCAAACATCGTTCACCTTCTGTTCTGCAGCGGGGGCTAATAGGGGTCAAGGAGAACGAGGTCCGAGGGGCCCGCGAGCAGGCACGAGACCAAACAAGAGGGGCGGGGTGGCGAGAGCCTTCTCAGCCAGAGAGGGGGTAAATCATGAAATTAGGACAATTACAGTGTGAGTTCTCAATTACTGGACTTAATGCACCTTGGATACAATTTTGATTTAATGCTTCATTTGCCAGTGGAAAGCCAGCCTTCTATTAATTCGACTGAACCTGACAGACAATTTATGAAGCATATTTTGGGGATTTTTTTTTTTCCACTTCCCTGTCCGTTTCATCCATGTAAATTAATTGGACTCTCCTCCTCCCCACCATCCATCAGATTAAGGATATACTACTTAATGTGAAACTGCTCGCTGTGTGGCACTGAACCACTGCATTCCTAGTAAGGTTAATTGGCAAGCTGTGGTCTAGCGGACTAATACCTGACTATTTAACATATGCTCTCAATCATGAGTGGACATGCGGTCACGCGTATGTGCACTCGCACTTTAGTAATCAACAGTTACAAGGCGCCGCTTAAGAATTCCTTCCAATATTCCTCAATCTAGATGCAGGTATTTGCATCCAGAAATACATAAGAAAGCAAAATCCTTAGATTCAAATAATTGGCGTGTTACTTTCATATTCGACAACAGTACTCTAGGATGTGTGCCGTGAATGATCCGTTGAAAAGCACGAGTATGAGTAAATGAACAGCATTGCCAGCTTTGAAGATAAAATATAGAAATTGAGGGAGAAATCCCAGAAAGAGGACAAAAAGAGAGGGCACTGTGATGAAAAAAATACACCTGATTCCTCTGGTTCCTCCAGCAGTGTAATCATGGTAATTTGATAACTCTGAATAATTGACACGATGAGAAGGTGCACTAAACACCTGATAGCTTGACTGCCTCATCTTAATGTCCTTCATAAAATTTACGGGGGCTGGAAACAGACTGCACTCAGACAGGCCAATGGGCTTCCAACTCACGCCAGCAAAGTTCCGCCGCACCTTCTATGCCTTATGAATAATTACTACTTTGTGGGGAAAGTCAATAAGAAAGTCATGCCGACAACATTAGCTGAACGATTTGGAGAAGATAAATCTCATTATTACTCGCTATGCTAACAGCTTTGTCAATAGGGGAGTTTAAATGATTAAAAACTTTAATTTCAAAGACAAATGGATGTCCTCCACTAAAGGATATGTGCATTAGA
This sequence comes from Megalops cyprinoides, assembly GCF_013368585.1. NCBI lineage: Eukaryota > Metazoa > Chordata > Actinopteri > Elopiformes > Megalopidae > Megalops > Megalops cyprinoides. The sequence goes on from NC_050584.1 coordinate 13,961,988, forward strand.
AAAGTTATGCTCTACAGAGCAAAAAAGTAAATAACATGACCACTACATATTATGGCACGAACAAAAGATGATGAAAGTTTTGATAATTGCTTCTCACTTTTTAAAATTAATGATTTATTGGGTTATATTCAATGTAAAGGTAGGATGCTCCTTAATGACAGTTATACTTACTAACAGTTATAGCACTGCAGTTAGCATATTTTGATATATATATACATACACACACACATACACACACACACACACACACACACACACACACACACACATTCTACATTATCCATTATTCATTTATGGAGGCCAACATTTTTCAGAAGCAATTCAGGTTAAGTACATTGCTTACAGGCACAGAGGCAGTGCTACACCTTTGAAGTGCACTTTGTGATTCCAAGCCAAGTCCCTCAGCCAGAACACCACATTTTTGTCCATAACCATTTTCACAGCAGAGTAACAAGCGTTATGAGCTGATAGCTAGCCTGCTTACTCCAGCCATCTTCCCTGGTAAGAATGTGAACATTTGACTAACTGATAAATAGTTGCTGCAGCCACACAAAAGATTTGACAAAGAAATGAATTTGCGATCTGGTATTCTTGTGATTCTTTGTCAAGGTGTCTCCCAGAGCAAGACGTTTTGATCCCAATCACCCCTTTCTTTGTGTTCTTGTTTATGTGAGCACTGACTATGGAACTTCCCTTCATATTCAATCAGAATACATTTCTGTCCGTGCATTCCTCCGTACCGATTCATTGGATTAAAAATAAATCCATTTACTCGGTGCAAAAAACGATGATGAAAAAGGTGAGGAAGTACCGAACCTGTTAGAGTCACTGAAACTATTAGAATCGCAGCGTAAAAGGACAGAAGGCAGCCCATTCTGTCCTTTGTGGCACATCGAGGCGCTGCATTTCAGAGGTTTGATGCGGATAAGGTGATGAGCCCCAGCGGGTAGACCTGGTATGAACACTGGCACCATGGAGAGTGGAGAGGCAGCACGAGCGCTGGATTAAAAAGGGGGAGACTGAATGGAATACTTATACTTAGATTAGTATCACAAAAGCCATGTAAATGACATCCCCAGATCGGTAGCTTACGCCACGCTCAGACGGCAGAGCGGGAAAGTGCCTGAAGCACATTTAAGACAGAGGGAAAACCACAGCGAGCAAAGCCACACAGCCCGAGGAGGTGCAGCAGAAGTGAATGGGAGACACATCCAATTCAGTTTTTGAAGGGAAGCGGCTGGTGCCGAGGAGAATTCTCCCAGTGTGCTCTCACAATCCATCCTGATCAGACAACAACGGCACCAAAGTCAAAGCTGCAATCCAGTTTGCGCAGCAGAAACACTATAGAGTCAACATCAGAAATGCAAAGCAGGTTACACAAGTGAGATTGTACACTTAAAGACAGGCCTCGTGAAGGAATATGAAGCTACCTTTTGTATTTCTCTTGTATAAATGTGTGTGTACACGCACACAGGCAGTCACCTACCCACCTATACATACACATTCACACACACAGGCACACACACACACACACACACATTTCATTACATTACATTCAAGCGAATTCCAGCACAATAAAACATAAGCGCATCCGCTGAAGTTGAATGAGCAACAGGGTCAGACCAGGCTAACGACACTCCCAGACCAGTGAGCGTGAGCATAACACTATTCAGGCCCTACCACAACTTAACATGCGCAACCTGACTAGACAAGGGAAGCCAAGTATACTACTATACATCAGGCACTCGATCACAGAGTCCAAAACACATCACCACACACACACACGCACACACACGCGCACTCCTACCTGGGGTGTTGAGCAGGCGGGACATGCGGCAGGCGTAGGCCACGTGCTGCTCGCAGTACTCTGCACTGCCAGTGATGGCCGAGACCTGCTCCATGGACGCACTGTAGTTGAGCTGCAGCACGGTCCTCTTCTCCCGGCTGGAGCCTGTCACAGACGTTTGCGGTCGTAGGTTGTTCATTACCGTTGTCCACACCTTGTCCTCTGAGGAACAAAAGCAAGTCTGGCTTACGTGAGCCTAGCGGATTTGGTCAGGCATAAGGGCAGCTGTGGTCCCTTACGTGAACTGTTCCATTGTATTACCTAGCTGAGGTCAGAGATTATTAAACATGCTTATGGTATTCACGAGTATTTATTTTGATCAATAACCCATACTGAGGTGCATGGTGGAAATATATAAACCTGACATTCTATAATATTTGGAACTGAAAATTAGCTTTGGTCATTGAAAATGACTACACACTGCACACTAGAATACTAGTCAAAGTACAAGCCCAATGAAATGCTGGCTAGCTTTTGCAAATTAAATTTTCAGATGATGGAAATGTAGAGGAATTATGTAAAACATGCCTAAGCCATTGATATTACACTTAATTGAAAATGGCTGTAAATGAGTGCCCAAAGGGAATGTCTTGCAATGGGGTTTGAAATGGGAAAATGTTCTCTAATTCTCTTCACAGATCCTTATAACTTTGCTAATTAAAACATCATGCTTTTTAACATGGCACATGGCAATGATAAAATTGGCGATGTCATTTAGAGGGCATGAAAATGAATGAATTACAGCTGTTTAAATGGATTTCATCTTCATTGACATACATGCACGCCATTTTTGATTCTGTCTCCTGCTCCACACCGTTTCGCTTGCGAAATTGCTTGCAGATAGGCAGGTATTGAGGATCTGAGTATCATATTTCATGTCTTTTAATCCACTCCTCAGTGGGTGGGCCATGAAATATAACTGAGGTTAAGACATAGATTGCCCTTAATGTAAAATAGGTCATGTGCTGTTTAAGGAAGGGCATTATGACCTCCTTTACCAATTCTCTTGAGTATCCTACGAATACTCAGGTTGAAACAGCAGTTGAGCCATAGTGGATACTAAAAGAAAATCTGTTATGCTGAAATATGTGATCCTTTTATAAAACCAACAGTACTATTGTATATTACTCAAGATTTTTCTACATCCTCTTGATGGACATTGAAACACTAAAACTGTCTGGAAGTATATGAGGCTGCTCTAATAAAATTATCGTTTGAGATATACACATGTTTAAGGAAAGTTATGTTCAAGTTAAACTGTCCTGAAGCACACACTAATTCTTCCAAGTCTGACAAATCTTGTGTGCCGTATTTCATTGCCTTGAAACTGAAGGCACGCTAAGAAGGTACAGATGTAGAAGCACAGGTAGCAAAGTATTAGAAGGAAATCTGAAATACCATCTTACCATCTACCATACTAAATCTGCAGCAGATCTACATCTGACTGATTATGCCTAGTGGTTCACTGAGCGTGATCACTGCTGTGAGAGGGGTGGTATGTGGCAGCAGAGCAACTTGATTAATGGGTGCCCGGTTGCAACTCATTCGACATATTGACTGCCTATGGGTTGGAATGGGGGCTTCTTTCTTTCTTATTGGTGTACCTGCATCTCAATGGTCTTCACTCAGAAAAATACTGCTCTGTTATGACTATTGGAATGTCTCATCCTATAAGGTCTCTCAATGACCTATGTTTTGCCTCAGGACTAGTTTGAACATATGTGTGTTGTACCTCAAGTACTGACACATAATTGCAGAAGGAAAAACATTGGTAGATAATCATGCAAGAAATAAGAAACATTTCCTCTGTCCATTTTTTTATGAGCACTTTAATACTGAGACAATGTTTTAGGGACCAAGTGAATTGAACTATTTATTTCAAAATGATGTGCATAGCAAATTAAATTGGCTGCTGCTGCTCAAAGGTATTATATTAAAAAGGAATAATACCGTTTTTAAATCTGTTATGGCACTGAATACATATGTCATTCAGTTATTTATCAACAAAAAATCTGTGGTCTGATTGTAAAATGTGTTTAAAGGGAAAATCCCTTTGTGATACATGCAATAACCTTGGTTAGTTGACAGATGAGTAATGAGCAAATAACCTTTCAGTGAAGTGTATGCTGAAAAGACACAGGTTGAGTGAGATGCCATGGTAAGTACCACCGCAGCTGAGTGGACGATTTGAAATATGGCTTGGCCCAAGTGAGATTGGTTCTTTCAGATCAGTCGCTGTGTTGCAACAACCAAATGTATAGACATTTCTCTCATAGACAACACAGACATAGACATCTATGTTGTCCAACAACATATGGTACACTTCACCTCATCTAACAAATGTTAATTTTAAATCCACTGGATCTGCCAATCTTATGGATGGCTTTAGGCTCCATTCAGTCTGTGTGATAATGGGATTGACATAACTGAGACTGAAGATCAGACCAGAAAGTACCATTTTATTGACAAGCCGTCAATGCACTTCCAGAGTGTGAATATGAGAGGTTGGAAAGGGTCTCAACAGGAATCCATCTCTCATGTTCTGTGACTGTCATAAAAGTGATGACACAAGTGTAAAGGCCTTTTCAATTTATCTGTGACACTACCTCTTATTTAGACCAAAGGTTTTCTCAGAGAGACCTCATATTCTGTGACTACCTGGCAGCATGCATCAACCTCAGAAAACATATTACACCTTTGAACCCTTGTTCAAGGCTTGTTTCTCATCACATCTACATTAGGAAAACACTTTACCCCTCCTTTGCCCCACAGCAAGGTTAGTTGCTTCCTTTTTTGCTGTTAGTTATGTTCCTTGAAGGCAGGGGAAGGGGCAGAGTACATTTTTTTCAGGGTGCTCCATTTTTGTGAAATTCTTTCCATGCCTCACTGTAATAATGCTGCTCTGATGTCACTATTTTCAGCCAAATCTCATTTTTTGGTATAGTTAAACATGTCACACTGCACACTGTGTGTGTATGAACACTTAAAAAGCATCCTCTATTTCACATATTAGTCGTTGACTAACATGATATAACCACCTCTTTTTTACTAGCATTTTTGAAGAATCCCTACAAGTAGGGATGCTAGTGTTCTGTTATCAGCCACCATGGCAGCTATCTTTCAATGGTGATATTCATTTGACTGCCACTTTCTTCTAATCCATTGAGATAATCATATGCGATATTATAGGTCTCAGTACAAGCTTTAACTGAAAAAATAGCTTTTGAACTTTCATGTCTTATGTGACGCATACAGTATGAAGTACCATATTCTTATCCTAAAGGCTGTGGATATTTCATATCCTACTCTGCTCTTTTATGGCTAAAGTGCCTCTGTTACGATAATAAAAAGCACGTTCACAAAACCAGGTGTGTGGATAGGTGTGGATTTTTTTCAGAACAGATTTTAAAAACTGCTGTGTGCCACACATTTACAGGGCCGATTCCCTGAACACCACTAAAAAACAGCACTGACAGAATTCCTCTAATCCCTTCCCATCATCCTAACAACAGAAGGCTAGAGAATTGTGCACACAAATCTTTTAAATCCTCCACAACGATCCGGCAACAGCCCCACTTTCCAAGCAAATGTTGTGATGTCATGTCATAAATATTAAGGAGCAAATGTAAAGTCAACCCTTAGGAAGGGCTGAAGAAGTGGATTCTCTTACTGTTGAACAGTGTGTGAGACCTGTAATTTCATCAATGCTCCAAAATTAGATGTCTTGGAGCTAAAGGACTTGTGCACTATATCAGAAATTTAAATATTAAGGGGCTGATTATGTTGAAGATTGCTGCAGAAGCACCAGAAGAAAGTATCTGGCATTCCCAGTATGCATGCTACCGCTTACATCAACATTTGCTTTAAATAATGCTATTATCTTAGCAATATAATTATGATGTAAATATAAATATGGTGTCTAGAATGAATGCATCAGTAAAGACACTGAAGTTTTAGAATCTAGAGTCATATCAAACTAAAGATGCATAAAAAATTAGGATGGCTATTTCTGTACAGAATGGACACCCATCTTGCATATTTTCAAGTCCCTACTTTGAATGCAATGTTTGAACAAGTAATTGCATTCTTCCAGCTGAAAACTGGACCCTTTTGGAATGAAAACTGTGAAAGCATGTTCCAGAACATTTCAGTTCTTCTTCAGCAAGGCCAAAGAAGGACCATACCCCATACCCCTAGCCCTAGTCTGTCCTTATCCTAATAACCGCACAATGCAGTTCACTCTAAATATTGTCAATAAATGCAGCACCCAAAATGATGTACATGTTGCACACATTCTAAACCTATCTCTAGTTAAGTCTCTTACCAGTCATGTTGCAGTTAACTCTGAAGGGCCCGAGGGGTCCACTTCCATCTGGGTCAATCCAGTAGGTGTCTGAACTCCTGCCGAGGTGCTTGTATGCCTCACAGGACTGCTCATAGACAGCTGCACCAGAAAGGGACAAAAACCATCGTTAGGACAGACTAAAACAGCCCACATGTGGAATACCAGTACTGATGGAGCAATCCTGCACTCCAGACACCAAAGCTCATCACTGTTGATATATGGTGTTCCTGATCTTGTTCAGTTGACATTATTTTAAAAATACACTGTCAGGAACATGTTTATTTTTATCCTGTTTAGCTGTGCTAAATAAAGACACACTTTAATACATACTCTGTCTCTTTTCAGTTATTTAATGGTCTTTTCAACATTCTGAACAGTATTCTGATGACTCCTAGATTTTAATCTTTGTGAGTCTACAGCCTTTATAGTCACTACAGTGAATTTGGCACTAGACTGTACATTACCTTTGATAACCGTTACATAATGAAGTTGAGTACATGACCATATATGATCAGGATGCTCTAATGACTGAATGCAATTTGACATTGAAGCACACCAGGAAACTGTTGAATATCTACATACGTCTCACACTTATGGTTTCATTCTCTGGCTCCTAACACACATACGCGACGTTAGCAGAGTCTGTACATTCACACAAAGATTTACTTGGAGTTAAGCAGGCTGCCAAAGTTAGACTCATCACTCAGTGCCCTATGCACTGAACTCACAAGGTGACTGGAAACAACTGCTACAAGGTGTTTTCAGGGCAGAAGAGGGATTTGCTCGCTCCTGTCTGTGATTGATACTGACAATATAATTTTATTACAGCGCTGAGATCTTCCTATGTTGTGGTGTGGCAACGGCACTGGAGAATGACATTGCGCATAGATTTCTACTTTGGTAGCCAAAGAGATAATTCCATGTGGATAAAACCACATCTGAACAATAAGACATTAATGTACTTCTCGTGTATGTGTTTTCCGCTAAAGTCCCCATGGCATCCACTGCTTTGCACAATTCTTGTTTAATGCTAGAAGTGATGCATGGCTCTTGTTCTTCCTGTGTCGCTGGGGGCAGCACGGTAACAAACAATAAATTTGACACTTGAATTTAAGATTGTGTTATTTTCAGACATGACTCTCATAATCAAAGATTAGCATAGCATTTGAAAGAAAAAAAAAAAAAGAAATGCGCATACTCAAGCGTGTAAAACATGACCATGCGCTTAACAAGCATCAAGAAAACACAGCTCACTACAAAAGCCAACATTCTCTATGCTCAAAATGTATAAGCAGTAGAAGGAGAAAATGTGTTCTTCTCTCACAGGTGTGACATGTGGCCCCCGTGTATCCAGTCCCGTCACAGGCGCAGCTGAAGCTGTCCCAGGTCTGGGTACACCTGCCCCCATGTTCACAATGGTTGGGCACGCACCTGGGAGAAACCGATAAACAGGAGAAAAGTAAGAGAGAGAGGAGCCACACTGTTTTCAGATATAACACCACACACCAGTTATGTAGAGTTATGAGGAGAGCACACTTCTCCACACGCCTGTTTACCATGCTGTTATATAAATTCCGGTAACAGTCGCCACGTAAAGCCTCACAATTTAACCATATTGACTGTGCATTTAATATCAACATGACTCATGTTGTTCAGATTTAGAAGCATTGTGTAGTTTTCCCCTGAGCCCCCCTTGCGCAGTACCATGCCCACATATAACTTTTAGACTTGCAAGACTTTTTTTAACTACAGCAATCACAATAAAAAAAAAACCTCCCAATGGAGTAACACATGCCTGTGAATTAACAGTGACCTGTCCTCCCTACTGCCTACAGGCGTTCCACCAAATATATCTGTTGTATTCCTCTCACTGGGCTGCCTCCACCTTACTTGCCTTATATATCATCAACTGACACAACAAGCCATGGTCACAGGAGACTTCTAGATTGCTGCATTTGGGCGTGAAAGTGTCAACAAGCTCTTCAAAACGGCTGTTGGGAGAACTCAAAATCTGATACCTCCAAGCAAATAGATGTGAGGAAAGCAAGCGTATCTCCTCGCTGTGTGTTTAATTCTGCCCCCAGGTCTCTGTTTGGGTAGTTTGTTTGTTCAACCGAAGACTGCATTTTGAATTCTATCTGTTCTCTTGCTTTCTCTCCCTGTCTCCCTCTCTCCACCCCCCCTCCCTTTGTCTCACATTCCCTAAAAGCTCATACTCTCACACCCTTTGCACTTTTAGCAGATCAGTAGCTTCACACCAGCTGCCCATTGCAGATCCACTGCATCTAAAGTGGTGTGGTGATGAAAGGTGATGTCCACCTTTAAAGGTCACCACAACACCAAACAGTTTTAAAAACATCCCTTCCATCTTGATTTGTTGCCACAGAGCCCCTTAAACACATTTTTAAAAATGCCAGACCTGAAAAGACATTATTTCAGCCACGGATTTCTTAAGTTACCTAAACCTAATCATATCATGAATGGGGGATGATGGAGTACGAGGCACAAGACAGTCTTGTGAGGGTGTAAATATGTAAAGCTTCCGGCCCTTCACATATCACTTATGTTCTCCTCTCCTAGCTTGTTGTGTAATAAGATGGAAACGGATTTGTTTCGTGTGAAAACAAATGTGAAGAAATGCCAAACATAACATACTCACAAGAAAGATGCATTTCACTGTAATTTCACATTCTGCAGTGCTGATGTTAACACATGTAAATTATGCCACACTCTCACGTTGATAACCACGTTTTGGGCCGCAAAGTTTTCTGGTAAGCGCTGGAGTTCATGAGCCCCTCCATCTTAACATATGCAGCAGATGCAAAACAACCCCAAAACATCACAGACCCCTTTCACAGGTGGCAAAGGTCTTTTCTCAGCACAATCTTTGCCTTATTTACATCTAATGTACCACAAGAAGATACATTTTCATTTGAGGATAAGACATGCCTCCAGTTGTCATTCAGATGTACTGTAGTTTATTTTTTTTGGTTTGCCTTGAGAAGGAGTTTCTTCCTCAAAACCCAAACACGAATGGCACATTTATGCAAATGACTATGAATGGTACTTTTGACACTTTGTACCTTAAAATTTGTTGCTAGTTCGTTGCATCTCAAACTGCTGCCTTTGGAAAGACATTACCTTTAATGTCTACATCCAGCATTTTTTAAGTATTCATCTTCAAAAAAAAAAAAAAAAAAAAAAAAAAAAAAATATATATATATATATATATATATATATATATATATATATTTCAATGACCATCTGTGATTTTATTTTTTTGGCCATAAAAACTTATGACACTTACTTATGACACTAATTCATTAAATGTACCAGTCATGCCATTCTTAAGCAAGCAAACCATGTACAAATAATGCTCAGGAATAGAAACACAGCTCATTGCACATTCAGGAATCACAAGTACATTTCATTTAGGAAGCAAAGGAATTTCAATATATAAGGGTGGAGACTGGCTTAATGTCTCCAGATTGTTGAACCAAGACCTGCTTGAAATGCAGTTCCCACTCCATTAAGTGGTACATAAATGGATATATAAAGTGCAATCTGCTTATAAAAATCACACCACATCCAATTTGATTCTTATAAGTGGATGATTCTTAAAAGTAGAGTTCCACCTGAAGGGGTAAATTGGATTTTATGTTTTAAATATTGTTTTCTCTTAATTAACTGAGATATGTCCTTAGCCAAGTTCTTAAAACATGGAACAAACCACATTTTAAGTATTTAGTATTTAATACAACCCTTTATTAAAGGAAAATACCATTACTCACTATAATTATTTGAAAGTATTTTGAAACTGCTGACGCTGTTCGATCTACAATGCTGTAGTACAGTCGATGCTCTTAATTAAATTAAACATTATATCATAGTTGGAATCAAGTTAATCATATTCTTAGTGTGTCCCTGATAATTGCGGCTGAAGTGCACTGCCTGTTGTCATGTGACGCCTCCTTAGTTCTTTATAGAATTTTGCAGGCTGTTTTAGCCGCTTTTTAGCATTACCCTAAAAACTCAAAAAGCAAGAGGGAATTTTCTTAAAATATTTGAATGCAAGAATGCCAAGCTTTGGTAATAAGCCTGAGATGTACTCAGAATGATGTATTCAAATTATAATAGATATTTTCATTAATTATGCACCATTACACTGCTTTGAATGCTGTATTACAGGTTGTACATGAGTCAAAATGTATTTTATTGCTTATTGCTTGATTCCTAAAAGCAGGGGTTTTAATATAGGAATGATTCTGTCCCAGTATAAGCATAGGACACTAAACTTTAATACTCTAAAAAGAAATGCATTTTGTTCTCCCAAATGTGATTGTACAGAGATTTGGGGGTGTAAGAGGGCACAGGCACAACAACCACAAAAATCCATCTCTTAAAGGTCAGTGGATATGCCCTTTTAGGCAGTAAAATAAAATCAAGAAAAAGTGTTTGATTGGATATGTCAAGTTTTTTTTAAATCAGTTTAAAAAAACTTGACACTGAATTTGTCATGGTCTGTTATTCACATCTGTGGCTCATTTTAAAATGTGTAATAACAAAGTAATGACATGGTCTACATGCTAAAAGACTAACATGATTAAAAGATTAAAACGATGACTTAATTAGCCCTAGGTGCTAAGTCACTCATATACACTGTTCAGTACATATTTAAGGATTTCCAAAAGCTGCTCAAAACACAAATACTCAATACATGGCGAACAGACACAATAAAAGAGTCAATATGATGGAGGCATTATTTTGCGTTCATTGCCAGCAAAGAACGTGAAAGAGGAGAATTAAGATTTTGAATGTCTGAAACACTGAAACAATGTTTGCAGCTTTTTGTCTCATCTTGTACACACATATGACCTTTATAGGTCATTTAAATATAGGTCTACACAGGTCTTTATAGACTTTTACTGTAAGACTATCATGATAGTGCAGCCCTATAAAACTTATACAGAAGATAACTAACTACTCAGGCACAGAACAGTAAACATACTAGACCTGCCACACTAAGTTAAATCTTTCCATCTGTAGTTGCTATTTATTGGCATACCTGCTAATATAATACATTTTCATAATTTGAACTAAAAAGATTTTAAATATGCTAAATGGCATTCAATAAAGGAATCTTGTCTGCTGTAGGTTTTGTTCTCTACTCCAAAGTCAAATTTGCCTATTATTCACATGGCTACTAATTGATGTAATCAGTATAAAGAAAAAAACTACAGACCTATAAGTGGGTGGCAATGTCGTCATTTCTGCACAGAAATAACTTATATAACACTTTACCCAGCTTATATTAGCAGTTCCTCACGGTACTTGAAAGTGCCCTGCACGTTCTGTCTGGCATTCATCTTGGCCTTGTGCCTGGAGTCTCTCCAGGATGAGCAGCTACACTCTTCTTGGAAGGACACCAGAGTAACGCCCATTTTAACACAGTCTTACTGTGCATGATTGGAGGGGATCACACTTCTGGTAATGGGACTTGGAAATAATGAGGAAACTGTGCGAAGACCATGCAGACTCTGAAAAATGTTGAATATGCCATGTGGTCAGTATACATTTTATATTTCTGTTGGCGCAGGTGACTTTAAACGAGGACCCTCTGCTTTACACTTTCCCAAAATGAGCAATTTTAGCACTATTCCAATCAAGTTCACTGCCAACAAGAATGTAATTGCAACTGTGTGAGTGTGTGAAGCCTGCCACTGTCTAACAAGCCACTGCTGACTACGTAACGGAGCGTGGACATTGCAGCAGAGCATGAATATGCAAATGATGATGAATGTCATATTAATGACATTAGACCTTTACTGATTTTCTTGAGGATGCTATTATAAGAGACCCATTACACAGAAGTGCCCACTTGCAGTCTGCCTTTTAGGTTTTAGAGTTTAGAGATGACTTTCATCCAGCCACTGATAAACACCTGGAAGAACGTCCCACCCAATCAACGGCTCCACTTAGATGCTTGAGGTAGAAGGAAGACCAGAAACATGTGGCTGTCCAGGGGACATGGCTCTGTTGTATGTTTTTTAATATCATGTCATATTTTCAGTACCAAGGGAAATATTCCCACAGAAGGGGGGGAGGGGGGGTATCCTTGTATTTTTTCCTAAGGTCAAAAGTGTCCTTTCCTGCCAGATCAACCACTGCTAACTTAAAATTTATAATCTGCACCCCTGCCATCCAGGAAGTCTGTGCACAGCCCTGAAAGGACATACACCAAAAGATTAATTCAACTACAAAGCATACTAAGATTCAATGTTATGTAATTCCTATTAAATTCCTATGAAAAAAGTACACAGAGATTAGCATTAAGATGAAAACTTCTTTTGTGCATCCCCCATCTTGTCATTGTCTGATACCCTAATTAAAGCTCCAAAGTTAAAACAATTAATGGCTTCGCTGGCTTCTTCTGTGGCATAATTAGGAGACAGTCATCTTCAAAGGTGTTTTAAATTGGGAGAAGGATCAAAACTAAAATCTGGAAATGATAATCTCCAGCTTGTCAGTGTTGAATACCTAAAGTACCTCTGAAAGTCCCCTTTAAATCAATCCGTTCACACACTGGGACACAGTGTGAAATAAAATTAGCCAGCGATCCAGTTAGTGTTAATGCTTATTAGGTGTATTAGGAAGGATGTAAGTGGAGCTGGTGATATCAAAGGCTATGCGGTCCATGAGGTTGTCCTCCATGTTCATGCTCCTGTGATGCAGATGTCAAGGACAGCCCCGGTCGTTTGACTTTTCCAGCTTAATTGGATTATTTCCTCAACCATCCGCATCTCACTCGCTGAGGCATGGATGAAAGGTCATGAAGACAATGCTAGGGCTGGTGTCACAGCTAGAACATGTTGGTGTTCTACATCTAGTCAAAGGGCAAAGGTTCGCCGTACAGTGCTTTTAATTTTGTGCATGTGCATAAATATCAGACACATGTTGCATACTTCCCATGCCATTGAAAAGGGAGCAGTAAAACAAGCCTGTAGGCACTTTCAAAATGAAAATGAATGCATTCAGTAGTGCCATCACAAACACAATAGCCTGTTTGTGCATAACCTGTCAAGAGGGCATTCATGTTGGAGATTTAAAAGTCAGCTACTATGCTATTTAACTGATCATGCAAAGCTTTGGGGGTATTAATGCAGAATCACCACACCACACACACCTATAACCATCAGACAACACATCACTAATAAACCTGATGCTTAACATTCACACGCTGGCATATTGAACAGCAAGAGAGAGGGTGCAGGAGCAAGTGAGAGAGAGAGAGAGAGACACACAGAGAGACAGAGAGCCAGAGAGAGACAGAGAGAGACAGAACGCACAGCCTGATGAGGAGGGAATGGGGGGACGTGTCTGTATTCTGAACCAGCCAGCACGTTGAAGGAGGAGGATATGTCTGATTGAAGACGAGCGACCAGACACCAGGCCCTGTATGCTCTGCTTGTTTACTCTCTGATTTCAGCCCTGGTAATAGAAAGTGACAGTTATATAACGCAGCTATTATGGACAGTAAAAAGCAATAATGTTTCCTTAAACTGCTCACAGATTAGTTATGTGTGGATGATAGGGAAGACATTCTGACCTGCTTGCTTCCAGAAGATGGGCACAATGGGCAAGATTCACTGTTCATGCATACAAATGATTTTTATGCATATGGTGGGCGAACAATCAAACTGACAAATATTTTTTATGATTTATTCATAGTTGGAATTTCTTGCCTACAAACAAATTTTAAGACTGCCCCAGACTACCCATACAACATCTGAAAGTGCATGTTTTATCAAGACAAGATATTTTTTGTGAATCTGATAAACTGGTCCACTATTACATTCATGTGTACAAAATGACATATCACAGTCGAACTACAGAAACCTGCAATTTAATCTGCAATGAACAAATATACTAGGTGACTAATTAGTTGTCTTATTAGTTATCTTATTTGCAAAATTGCAAGATTGAATCTGTAAACATCCGAGGTATTTAGGGTTACGTGTTGAAACCCCGGCCGATGACACCGCTGGCCAACCCGCAGACACCATGGAAGATTGCATAAAGCCATATACATATCCGCATTCACTCAGTGATGGAGGGCACTACAGAGGCGCTAAAAGGCTGGTAGATGTGTTTGGTCACAACAGGCAACACACTTTTGTACACACCTGAGAAGGTGTGTAAGGTCATGTTGGCCTGCTGTGTCCTACACAATATGGCCATGAAGCATGGTATTCCTTGGCCATCAGATAAACAGCAATGGGAGGATGCTATGCCCATTGACCTGCCCGTTGCTCAAGAGAACTGGGCTACAATTCAAACTTGTAGGCTATACAGCTGATTGAGCATTTTTGAGTCAGATGACTTTGAGGCAGATTTATGCCTCTTGCAGTCAGCGCAACCATAAAGGTTGCTCAAACAAAATTAAGTAATTGTGATCAGAACGGCTGAGTGCATGGGGGGGGGGGGGGGGGGGGGGGCATGCTGCCTTTCACGCACCTCCCAGATTTTCTAACAATGAGGGGGGCTACACAAGGCGACTTCAACATTGCTACCATTGGTGATTGATTGATGATGAATATTGTCATAGCTGGAGTGCAAATTGACCAAAAGTAACAATGTGTCAAAACTGTTTTGGCAGGTGATACATACAGTCATGTACTGCCCTGTTAAAATGAAATGCAGTATGAACAGAGGTTCTTCAGCTGGCAGCGGGCGGCGCCATGTTTGCATATGCATTTGCATTTGTATCTGCATACAAATTTGAAGCCCTCACATCTGTAATGCCTAACCCCACATGCATTTTATTTGTCAGATACATGTTTCATTGTTAGACAAGAAAACATAAGGACCATCGTTTTTGTTCTAGAAATTCTTTATTTTCTTGAATTATTTATTTAGAAATGGGCATGCCTGTTTCAACCAGTGCTTTACTGATGCGCCAGAAACTTTCTTGCTCACACTACAATTTTTTTTATAGCATCTACCTCTGTCAGAGTTGTTTACAACTTTAAATCTGAGGAATATTTACTTTTTTCCCTTTCAGCAGAATTTTTAGCCACATAGAGAGCACAATGAATGAAGTCCCACAAGTGGTGCACAGATAAGTGACTTTGCCATCTGCTATTCTTGTTATCTATCTCAGTGAGAACATGCATAGAGTTCCCCAACCCAAATCAAGAATAAAATTAGTTGTAGAAGTATGTGCCCCTTAACTTTGACCCCTAGGGTCACACGTTTGAATCCCAGCTGAGACCTTGCTGTTGTAACCCAAAGCCGGATGCTGGACCTCATTTTATCCAAAAAAAAAAAAAAAATCAAATCAAAACAGATTACAGGGTATTGTTATAATACTCTGTAATCTGGGGGCTCCTGATAAGAAAATGAATTATGTCATGTATAAGAGGAAAAAAGATGCATTTGACCACACTCAACCCTTTATAACACACTAGGTTACCCAAGAGTATTTCTTTCTGTCCCTAGACAGCAGAAACAGGTGTGCTCCTATCAGGCTTTGCAGACATAGCTAAATTTGGGCACAAATCCGATTTAAAAAATACAGCATCCTGCATATCTTTAAAATCATTATGTACAAAAGGGCTGCTTTTATCCACACCTGTTCTGATGAAAGTTAATATAAAATCAAGGTCATGGTAACTAAGTCCTCTGTTATTACAGCAGAATCCCTATAATTACAGTGAAGCTAGACCTGGCAGTCTAGCCCATTCGCACAATCAAGTATAGCTGGGTGAACATTATTGCACTGTCATGGCAAATGGTGGGAGATCTTGAGAGCAATTATTGTACTGTGCAGAAACCATGGAATATTATAAAAATTGTCATTTACAAAAGTTTCTGGTCTATATAGTAGACCAGTTATATAGTATATAACTATACTACATTTAGTATAGTTATTATATAGTTATTTTTTTCAAAATGTATCTTGGGCATAAAATTTAACTGCTTTGAAGGAATACGATCAAATAATTTATTTTAGTTCCATAGTCAACAAAATAGTTGTGCCATAATTAAAATCATGTGTTCACATAGTGAAATCACTGTCTTTATAATGAGTTGAATTATGAACTACAATTCAAAATCCATGGTAATGATATACTGTTGCAAGGCAGGGCAATTTCTGACTGAAAAGCTGTGCTTTTGTTTGTTTTCACCAAATATTTAATGGTTTTCTTAACAAAGCACAGTCACATTTCAAAGGAAAAGCAAGAGAAAATAAATGCTAAGCAAGAGAAAATAAATGCTAAGGGCATGTTTGACCATCAGGGAGCTGAACAACTTTACCCTGTGACCACGTTTTAAACAAAAATAATAATCCAGCTGACCCTGATTCAATGGCAACAAGTGAGTAATTAAGAAGTTGGCTGCACCAAAGTCCGGTGATAGCAAAATGGATTTGTATGCCTGCTCTAATTACTGTTACTCTCCATGCATTCAAGCCTCTGGTGAAACTGAATGTCTTTCAACCATGTACTGCTTCCAGAGTCAGTTAGCAAACATTCTGGCAAGATGGCAGAACTTATAGTTGTTAGTTAGTATTGTGATGTTGTATCACATATAGCTTACAGTGTATGATGGAGCAGGAGAAGATAATTTTTCTAGCCCATCTCAGCCTTGGGTTAAGGTTTAAGGACACCTTTAGAATCTGTTTAAATCACTGATAGCTTTTATTATTTTTTTTGAAGAAAAAAAAATCAATGTCCTTTATGAAAAACAGATGAACAAAGGCAGTAACAGTATTACCCTATTCCTGAATCCATTTCATTAATGCATCTTCACCCTCAGAACAACACAAGTACTAGCCAGAAATGCTTAGGAGCAAACAAAATTAGTGACTGCAATAAACCAAGAACCAGATGAGCCTTGTGCCAATTCCCACTGCAGCAATATATTTTAACAGCTATTGCAATCATGAAAAATCTACTTAAAGTGCATGGGGCAGATTACGTAAACAATGAAGTACATAAAACCTAATCCCATCAATGACATTTAAAAGCATGAGGTGGCCCTTCGCTTGTTTAGCTTTAACATTAAGGTGAAAAACTATGGTACACTGAGATGCGCCGTTCAAAAAGGCAACTCCTCTCCTGTTGCTGCTTTTGCTGTGAAGATGTTAATAATAATTTCATATAACCAAAAAAGGCAAAAGGCAAAAAGGACACCGGCACAATTTCACTTGATGTTACTCAAAAACTAAAATGAGCAAGTTATTCACGTGAATGTGCACTCAAAACCGAAATTTCTCAACGGTGACTGCATTGATCCCTTGATATTTTCCGCTGTTTTCACAGCCATAGACGCTTTGGATTTTCTTCCCCGAAACCGCCTGACAGTATGAAGCATGGATCTATCACATAGATCTTATTCATTTATTGGCAAAGGCATTCTTTGAAAACTGATTTGCATTTATTAATCAATGCTTCATTGACAAACCATTCTGAACGCAAAATCACGCAAATGCCCACATGATGCACAATAATTAATCTCTCAGGCGACAATAATGAAGCAGGAGTTCCACATTGCCTAATGAACTAAGCCCTGGCTGGCACGTCATTTCTACATCTCAGCTGAAGCATCAGTGTGCTTTGCCTCACTGTGAGTAGGACTGGTGTGGATCTGCCCCCAGCAGGATCGGTGCAGTGAACAGGGATGTGAGCCGGGCTGGGCTCCACAGATTCCAGGCCTTCTGGCTGCTCAATACCTGCCACGTTTCAGTCTGGCACCCTTTTTCGGTGACAGCAGTGCCTACCTGAGTGTGAACAGGCTCGGTGTAGGGTGGCAATGCGCCAGGTTACCTGTCTATGATGGCACACATGTCCAGGCTGACGTTCTCGAACGCTCCCAGCGTTCCTTGCTCCACTGCGTGCAGGTCGGCCAGCTGGTCATCCACGTGGATCAGCTGCATGCAGCCCTGGAAGGAGCGCTGTGTGGGGGCTGGGCTGGAGCGCAGGAAGTAACCTGTGTGGGCCAGAGGTGAGAAGAGCACTCACGTGTACCAATCGTCCAACCTTGCTGTGAATCTCCGATCCTGATTATGATTTTAGCATGAAATGCTATGATAGATAAGAAGGAGTTACATTAATTATTGCATCACAAATCACTTCTAAAAAAAAAAAAAAAAAAAAAAACTGCTATTGTGCTAAGACATCTGTACTCATAAGACATTGGTACATCTACACAAAAAAAGAAAAGAAAGACAGAAGCAATGTATAAAGCTGTGTAGATACACTTAAAGGACTCTGATAAAATTGGTTTCCTCCTCAACTATTTCATTAACCATTTTGGGCGTCAATAGCTAGCACATACCTACATAAACATAAAAAAAATGCTAATTATCAAGTGTAAATAATTCAGAACAAATATTACTACTACTATTGCTACTACCTCTAATAAACTCCTGAGAACATGTTGCTATAACTTGACCCTTGACCCCATCATAGTTTCGTCAAAGTTAGTGCCCGTTCCTCTGTGCATGCATTATTAAGCCTACTCAAAGTTATCTACAAAAATGACATATTGTCATCTTGGCCCTCAAGGTAATGCACCACCTCCATCAAATAACCAGTTATCATTGCTGTGGTACTGAAGAAAAAAATAGAGCTCTAGGTGATACTGCTTTATCGCATTGCCTAAGTGAATTCTAGCCTCTGTATGAAACATTTGGAGAGTCGGACACTAAAGAAGGGCCTCTTCCATGGAGCTAATCACGCTTGTATCACTATAAAAAATCCCACCCACTGCGCAGTCTGCAGTGAATACACTTAGCAACACAAGAGCAAGTAAGTTACTTCAAACCTCAGAAGCCAGTGAGCCCTCTTGACGTTAATAGGCAAATTCCAACATCTGGAGGGAAACCATTTGCTCACACTGTTTACGGATTCCTGGTGTTTTACGCAGTGAGCTCCACGCTGTCGGAGTGGAGAAAAGTTCCTAAAGTTTGCGGGACCAGCTGCCACGTCTGCCTCCCACACCTGTCCAAGTGTCTATCTGCCTAAGCTCCACCGCGCGCGGAGAGAGAGAGGTGCCCCACAGCAAAGCTCCCTGTCCCGTCGGCGGGCGCCGCGAGACGCGTGTCCTCAGATGACAACATCTGCTCGGAATGCAGAGCCCTGCGCCGGAAACGTCCGCGTCGCGGAGCCTCGGCAGCTGCCAGCTCTCAGAGCTACCTGGGAAACTGCCAGGGGCTCCCGGTGATCAATAAAGGGAAAGACGGATCTCAGCGGTGCAAAGATTCACGGCTTCAATCTGCGATTGTGCCGTTGAAGTTTTTTTTTTTTTTTTCCCCCTTCCACTGTTCAAATCTCTCAGCCCGTTGGTTATTCTGAGGGGACCCCCATCCCTCTCGCACAACGCAACGCTGAGCCCTGAGAATAGCCGCTGACAGATTAATGAACGCCCGCACATAATGAATAATTCATAACGAGCTAACACATGAAAACAGGAAATCTTCTAGGGATGTTACCTAGTAAAACTTTTATTTTCATCAAAGACAAGACCACCGATATCCAAATGTTGTTGCATGCTTTGTTTTGGCTCCTTACTCTTTCAAAATTCGATTCTGTACAAAATAATCATTCAGGACTATACCTGTTGCAATAAAGTTTTGATTATAGATGCTGTGTCAAGTTCGGTCATCAATGTAGTTTATAATGTAGTTCAAAGTAGTTCATACAGTGTATTTGAGGGGTGTCAATATGAAGTGGATAAGCTCCATACAGCAGAATTGGCTATTGATGGTTTTGCTTGTTAAACCTGAATGAATCGATAATCAGTAATCAATGACAGTAATTTCAAAGGAATTGTCTGAATTGAATGGAATTGTTTACTGATTAAATAGACTGAAATAAACTCATTTGTTTGGTTTCATGTATGATGATGTGATGTTAAAACAGAACTAACCATTGTTGTGGAACATTGTTTATTTCAGTAAAATACAGATTGCATTATGGAGCAGCCTGCAAACTGTGCCACAGGACTACTGCCATACTACTTCTACGATTTGAAAATGTAAAAATTTTATACACATTTTCAAGAAATACCAGCTATTTTCCTTTATTGGTATTGGAGGCACTGCAACTTGGTTTCTCCATACCATGGCTTTTTTCTCTGTAAGCCAATGTTTAGAAATTCCATCTACAGATTTCTAAAGTCAGACACTAATTTTTAAAGCCCATCACAGAAAGAGTGAAACCATTCTGCGTAAAATGGATTTTGGGTTAGGGAGACTCCTCTGAAACACAGAGCACTGAACAGGGGAGAGGCCCTACTAACTTCAGGCTTGTTCCCAGTTCTATCCCGATGCACCTTTTGGATACGAATCTCTGAGGCATGGCTTACACCAGCATTGCAGATAGGACATGTTTTCAGAATGCCACCATGGGAGCCAAGGAAATGCAAAGGGACTCTGACAGGATGGACGCTTGATATACCATGAAAGACAAGATGCACTGAATGGCAGATACCAGTGAGAAAAGGGTTTTAGCATTTACTGGCATTGTTTAGGCAGACAAGGAACAGAATGAACTGACAGTAAACCTAACGGTATCGTGTCTCTTGCCTTGATGGCAAAAAAAACAGATATAGTTCATATTTTGAGTTTGTTTCTCCCTTTTTTATCTCTCAGTAATGCTAATTACCAGTCAACCTCATTTTTGTCCATCATAGGCTTAATTCCTACTTCTGAGGCCATTTGTTCCCAAGGGAGCAGTGAATTCTGTATTCTGGACATGGCCATCCACATGAAGTCTAAACACTTCCATCCTTCTTCACTGCGTGATACTTGACCTTGCATGACTGGGGTACGGCGATAAAACACATATCACTCACAATGACATGCCTGACCTCAATTCTGGGAGGAAATGCCAAGATTAATAAAAAAAAAAAGGCTCGGCTCAGATCCAATGTGACTTCTCTAGTAATGAGAGTTGGAATATACTTGGTGGATATCGACACTACAGACAGGACCTTATCTACCAAAAACACGTGTCACGAGTTTCGCTCTGTGCAACAGCAGCAACAACAGAAACTCAAACATCACAGTGTTGTCTTCCTCCATTGCCAGGTCATGTGGGCCACTGTTTCCTCAGTGTTTCAGTATATTTTTGAAATATTTATATTTATGTTTCAAAACTTATTGTTGAAACTATTACAGACTGTTTCCATTTTTTCTGGTCTGTCTTTGATACTACATCTAAAAAACTTTTTTTGCTTGGATTTAATTGCTCTCCAGTGTACCATGGTCAAATGGTCCAAAAAGAGAAATAAAAAATAAGGCTTCAATTCAATGTGCTGGGTGCCGAGCCTTTCATCACAGTACAGAAATGATCTTGCACATTTAAAAAACTGTATCTAGGTTTTCTCAACAACAAAAAATGGTTTGAAGAGAAAAATAAATACCTGTTAACATTGATTGAATCTGGTTTATTCATATAAAAAGAGATTAATGAGCAATATTGTAAGAAGTGAATACATTTGAAATTCAATCAAATGGTAATAACATTGAACTCCCCACAAGTAATCATGGTAATCTTAAAAATATTGTCATAGCAACATCATGTAGCCGTGGCAACGTGGAAATAATTAATAATTTTACCCACACCAAGTCTTGTGTGTTTTTGGGAGTACAAAATAAGACTTTAGTCATTTAAAATATCCATAACTGCCAGTGATGGTATGCTTTATAAAGACATTTTTTGCTTTTAAACACCCACTGTCATATCAACTCAGCAAGGAAAAAAACAACATAAAAAATACATCAGACAAGTTGTCTTTCAAAACGCTGCATACCGAAAAGAAGTGTGCATGTGTGCGTGTATGCATGTGTGCATATGCCGTAGGAAGTCCAAGTTAGAGATGAATGCATGCCAGTTGATTGGTGGAACCACAACAGTGGTTATGCTCAAGCATTTCTGCAGCTGTGATGAATCCCATGTCAGTAGCCATCTTATACACACAATCTGGCTCAATGATTATTGGTTGTGACCTTCCTCTCGCTGTCAACAACTAGACTCAACCCTATCACCTAATGGATGATTACAGTCTGTTACATCGAATACACGATGGCCCTTCTACCAGATCAATTCTCTTATCAGTCTCAAGTATAATCACACAGGTTCAGTGGTACTGCTCTTATACTAGGACAAACACGTGGACATATATTTCCTGAAGAGAACCATTTTTAGAGGAAAATCCTCTATAGTCTAGGTCCAAAATAATACCAGTCTTTTCTCTGGAACATCATTTCAATCTTTTCATCAAGTCAACTCTGAATCCGAGATTTACGAGGAAACTATGAGACATTTTTAGCAGAGACAGACACTCTTGCTGGGCACACAACGCTGCGGTCTGTTTGTGGGTATCCACTTACAAGAAGGGAGAAAATCACGAACAAATTAGACAACACGTACTGCTTCCCTCTGTCGGAAATATCAATGACACAAAACCATTAACTGATAGTAATGCTTCTTTATGGTTGGCCTATTGTGAACAGAGGGAGAGAAAAAAAAAAACATTTGATCTCATTTCTCTGCCATCATCTGTAAAGGCCTGGGTGTGGCCAACAGCCTTGGGCCAGAATCGTTTCCCCCTCCTCATTTAGTTCTTCAGAAGATGAGCGACTCTGATAATGCTCGCAGTCATGCTTTCCCTCAAAATTAAAATGCGGGCAAGCTGACGGTGCCAAGAGCCGCAGCCCATTGGAAGGCAGATTGGATTGCATTACAGTTTTTATACATTGTGAGTTCTCCACTTCCTTCGGGCCTATCCGTCTATCTTTGCTTAATTGACTGATTCTGGGCTGAGGAGAGAGCTAGTTGAGCAGGGAGGATGACCATCTGATGAAACAAAGCTCCAGCAGGTTGGACTGGGCTTCAGCTCTGGAAGCAATTTCTGTGCTTTTCACACAGTGGGCCAGGTAAGCCGGTCCAGACACAGTGGAGCTGTTTTATGGTGTACTATATTTAATTTAAAAATGTCAAGTCAACCTGAGAGAGTGTGCTTGTCATGAAAGAATGCATGATATGATGAATCTGCTTGTGATTTAAAAAAAAAAAAACAAAACAAAACAAAAAACAAACATTGTGTCTGGGGATTTTGTTCCCTCTGTCAACCTCTCCACAAGCTGTTGACAGTTAAGGAAATGTCTGAAGACAAATGCAAGAAGCAAACAATTTTCAAAACCAGACACAGTAGGAACGTATTCCACATTCCATACAAGACTGGTTATAGGCTTGCGGTAACTGTATGGCAGTGAATGATTGTTCACAATGTGCTAACAGAAGGATGCCTCAAGCT
The DNA here is from genome assembly GCF_013368585.1 of Megalops cyprinoides. Lineage (NCBI taxonomy): Eukaryota > Metazoa > Chordata > Actinopteri > Elopiformes > Megalopidae > Megalops > Megalops cyprinoides. The sequence continues at coordinate 13,985,504 of NC_050584.1, forward strand.
CATATGCTGTGCAGATAAAGCAGTAAATTCTACATTCTTAATAAACCTCATTATGCAGCAGAACAACTGTGCCTTTCCATGACTGGAATATAACATCTATGGCCTGTAAATAACTGGTGGGACATAGTCAACTATTCATAACTCAAATTTGCAGTCTAAACAGTCGCATTTAAATTACACTTCCCATGTCACTCACTTTAAATGGAAGTTCAGTTAAATATGCCTATATTAATATTTTTCAATATGTTGAAATTCTCTGCAGATTCCTTTTTATGCATATAATCAAGAAGTCAATGTATTGTAATGTAGATTACTGTGGCACTCCTTGGCTCTGTCCTGCACTTTGGCTACATAACAGTTCTTTGAGCAGTAATGTCAATGCAAGACAATAAAGAGAGACAAACACCAAAATTAAAATGATGTTTTAGTTTCAATTAAATATTTATCATCAAAATATATTCAAACCATGCTGCCTGTAATTTTTTGTATGCTTTATATATGTCTGACCAGACTTGACCTTAAACATGAAAGCTACAGTATTCAAAAATGGCATTAGGACATAGTGTTTGATTACCTCCGAAGTAGTACACGCCTCCCGTCTGAAGCTGAATGGGGGTGTTAGTTCGTACTGCTGAAGCCTCGTCTCCATCAATGGTCAACATGGCGAAATTCTCTTTGGCTAAAAAGCGGACGTCGTGCCATTGGCCATCATTCAGTCCGGAACCTGTGCACAGGAAACCATAGCAAGAGTTTACTTGAACATTATCTGGAATGTTCCCCATGCCAACACTAGCTCAGTGAATCACACTTGCTGGCTTATTTACAATCCAAAATGCACTTATACAAAAATGAAAGGGGATTATCCTTGTGTATGAGCGAATTATCAGAACGAACAACAAACTCAGAGAGAAATAGTTTGCACAGGTCGCATTAGGACTAGAGGACTGTGAGTGGGTTAACTTTTGAACTTCCACACCAGATCAAAAGCAAATGGGAACATTTCACTGTTGTTTACTTGCTGCTTAACATTTAAGATGAATGCAACCAGAACTACAATGGAAGTCAATCATGAGCTGACTCCTGATGACTATGACATTCAATCATACTCTATTTCAAATTAAGATCTAATTTTCTCATTTATAATAGGAGTAACACAAATAGAAATTGTGCATGAGAACAAGAGCATTTTAACCCTTTTGAAAACGTGGATACTAAGATTTTAGAATACCTGTAAGATTGTATAACGAAGCTGAAGTTTCAGCAGAAGTACAGTTTCCTTACTATACCTTTGTCCAGTACAATTAAATTCCTGAATTGTAAATACTGAAGAGCCTACTGACCTGTATTACTATCATTATTATTATATCATGATTAGAAATATTTTAATTCAAGAAATAAAAACTGTATTTTAAATTGCACATATGCCAGACACTCTTGAAAACAATGTGCTATGGGCTGGGATGTGTTATAGCTATTTGAATGGAATGACTTAAGGAATTTCCTGTAGGCGGTACTTGCTGGGCTCATGACCTGAGGTTAACAGTTCAGCCAATACTTTTGATTTGACAACAAAGGTCAATGAATCACAGACATAGACAGATATTTACCCTGAAACCATTGAGAAGGGTAAAAGCCATCAGTGTGTAATAACTGCAGAGCAGCCCAGTTGGAGAAATACATCTTTTTTACACCATAAATCATAAAAGACGGAGAGACATCAGCTCATTTGCCATCCCCACAGACCTATTTGCCACTACCTGTCACAAACCTCAACATTCAAAACGACAGCTCACTTTCCACATGTGGCACAATCCAACCTGATCAAGGTCACCATTCATACCAACCTAAAATGTGGGAAAATCCGATTATCAAAGAGGATCTCCCTTCTAGTCACAATCCCTCTATTGCTTCCACTATTGATGAAGTTTTCTTTGCGATTATACAATCTGTATGATGTAGACACAGGCAACGTTGTCTTTGAAGGTACTGTACAAAACTGCATGGATTGCTTTGCCTTCCACTGAGTGTAACAGTGTGTCTGCAGATGGAGACCTGCTACTGATGAATCCTCTCAGTGTGTGAAAAATGAACAGCAAGAGAGAGGCACCTACAAATTCAAGCTACAGTGAAAAGGCAACACGAATTAAGGAGCCTCTGCCTGCTTCCAGGTGTAAGATATTGACAACACAATTTTCCTGCCAACATACAAAGCAATCATACACAGTAATATGACAAAGCAATACCGCTGCATCACCGACCCATGAATTACTGAGAGTATATGACAACTTAAAAATACCACAGGAACATAAGTCAGTGACAAGAAAAAAAAACAATTGTGGTAGGATACAAAACACTTTTTAAATGTTTTCTACTTAAGTCCTAACAACATTAATTACAGACCATAGCCCTGTAATAGCTGGGAGTAAAAGACTCTCCAATACAATTACCGTACAAAATTAATAAACCTGTGCTGTAGGGCATTAGTAGGATAGCAGAAGGGAAAAAAAAAACTAATTTATTAGTCAAGGCTTTTTCCAATTACATTCAAAAGGTAATGGAGAAAAAAAAAAGCTTTGCAAAATCATTTAGCCATCCACGGTTAATAAGGTAAAGTCCAGACCTTGAGGAAAGGCACACTTTTTTTTTTTCTTTTAGAGTGTGTATGAGGGTCGTTTGCCCTCAGATATAATAATTACATAAAGTGCAGGCGATGATCCTAGGGGCTGACGCTTATATTCAAGTTCCTGACTTACCCGCCCCCCAGTCTGACGCAGCTATCATCATCTCAGCACTGATAGCGAGAAGCTCATCTTCCTTGTGTATAATTAGTGCCATTCCTGGTGAAAGGGCAGTGCCTTTTGCTCCCCTCACACATTCTGCTCCGCAGAATGAGGACATGCAGACACTGAACTAATTAAAGGTGGATAAAAAAGTCACCTCAATATAACACTAGTGCTGTAAACCCTGACAGAATGTACGTGACTCCAAAATGTTGATCGTTTAGAATAAGCTCAGTTATTGTCTGTTTCTCTTTGAAACTGCCATGCCACATGACCGCCGGTCTACAGACAAACACAACTCTTTGTGGATTTAGAGGCACATACAGTTATGAAGGACTGATGTGTCTGTAGCAAAGAATGTTTTGAATGTTTTACCAGGAAACAAACAGTGAATGGCAGAACATACAGCTCATGTGAATTCCATTTAAGGCCAGGGGAAGAAATTCTGCATTTACATTGTCAAAACTGCTCTACAGCATTACCTGCCCAGTTATGAGTTGGCATGTGACCAGCTTAAGAAGGTCAGTTCCTCAATTTCTGGCTGTACATGGATTATTTGTATTATAAAATGCAAACCAGCTAGTACCCTCAGAGTGGCCATAAGGAAAACCGTCACAAGACTACTGAATGGAGGACCAGAGTGCCTCAATTGGTACAGTATTTTAAATGCAAATTGAGAAAGCAGATCTTTATTCACAGATGACATTGACAGGAAAGGTGAAGATATAATTACCGTAAAACTTCCGATAAACGCCAAGGCGTTTATTTGCTTTAATTACTTAACTTTACTGGAGTTTATTGGAGACTCGGCAATAATAAGCGACCTGCGTTTATTTCACCTAAAACCCTCAGACTTCTGCAAGTTATTGGTAGCTGAACTAACTGGGAAAATTCACCATGTTTTTTTTTTTTTTTTTCCCCAAGTAGCCTACTTAAACATTATACAGTGCTCTTTAGTAGCAACTCAAACAAGAATCACTAATAAAGTAAGTTAAACATTGTCATTGCAACCTATGATGGGAGAGCACAATGTATAAGAATAGCAGTATCATTGTGAATTTAGGCTACCATGATCCGAAAGACAGCTTGTTTTGTTTGTTTATGTTTAAACTAATTCATAAACAGATGAACATGCATGAGGCAAATTGAGTTCACTAAAACAACCTCATTTAGCCTAGTGTAAAAAAAAAATATTTGTTTGTGTTATTTCGTTTTTTAACCACAAAAAAAATAGGACTCCTGAAAGCATCTTAACCCACTGCTCTTTTGTTTTATAGTCATGAAAATAAATATAATTTATTTGAGGCAGGCGTTTGTTTCACTGAAAGGGTCGTGCATTCTGGCGATTATAAGAGGCCTGCGTTTACTGGAGACCCGGCTATTATTGGAAGTTTTACGGTATTTCTTACACACCTTTACTGTGAAGGTATATGAATTTATCATTATATCCAATGGCCTATAAGATCAAATATGGATCCAATGACCTATATGGATCAAGCTGGAACAAATTTAAAGTTTTAAAGTTTTATCCCTTTAAAGTTTTATCTTCCATTCCCTGAGTGCAGAGCCTGTTGGATACACGCTTTCATTGTTTCACAACAACCTCGTCTCAGAGACCAGCCTGAAAATATAGAATTAGTTCTATTTTCCTAAATGTTCTTTCTTGTTTGTTTCAAAGCATTCCTATTCAGGCCTATGCAGTAATTATGATTTAAAATGTGTTATCCATATAAGAATTCCCTTGTTACATACTGTACACATACACATGGAGAAGCAGGATTACAACAGAATATGGGAGAACTATGGGTGAAATCCGGAACTATGATTCTGTGTGCAGTCTGTAAATTTTTAAAAGACTTGGTGAAATGCACTTAGCTTCTAATAGAAATGTATATCTATTTTTTGTCTATTCTTGGAAAGGGGTTCTATACATAATGGGTTCTGCAAATTTCAGAACATTCATGGACCATATCTCATAATGTGAGAGATATAATGTTAGAAATATGGTCCATGTGATATGAGCTGGTTTTTCAAAGCAAACCAACAATGATTTCTATTGAACTACAAAATCTTTCAAACCTGTTTTTGCGATGATGTTCAACATATTTTATTTTGTGGGCACATAACATTTCCAATTGAGATTCCTTGTACTTTTTTACAGTGATAGTTATATCACAGTAAATATCTCTAGTTGCATTTGACTGAACATAACTTTTGATTTGGACACACTGGTTTGTACAAATACTCCTTGGTTAACAAAGAGTTAATGGGTTCCATAAGGTCTTGCCCTATCTTCCCCTTCGTTTACAATGGTTTTCATTGTCAACTATGCTAATCTGAACGATTGAGCTACTCTACTTCTCACTTCTCCAGAACCAATGCTGCCTATGATTTGCACTTTAATATCTAGTGAAACTGATTTATCTGCCATCTTTTGCACAGGAAGGCCACTTGCAGACACATTCGATGCCCTAAAACAAGAACATTTGCATAGTTTAGAAATGATTCATTTAATTTTTGGCTACTAAAAAAAGAAACTTTACATACGTTAAGTATATATACTGCTTGATTATAAAATGGGTTTGTTCTCAGAGGCACTGTTAAACTAAGCATTACATCATTTCTAATGTTAACTGTAAAACAAATTAAAACTGGTCACAGCAGCTGTAGGTATGCATTAGCATAGCATGGCTGCTGTTATGTTGAAAGTATCAAAATAGAATGATGTACATTTTTATTCATGCCCTCGTACAGAAATTTAAACAAAGTTTTAGTTTATGAAAATCAAAGCAACAGCGAGAGAGAGAGAGAGAGAGAGAGAGAGAGAGAGAGAGAGAGAGAGGAAACAGCAGTTCCATCACACTGCTGCAGATGCAATAATGTCACAAAGAAAGATATCTACCAAAGTTTCTCCACCACCAGGAATTCAACATTCCATAAGCATGATTAATAATGGTCAGAATCCAATCAAATGGTGCACAGGAAGACTTTTTTATGAATAAATTCTCTCATGAGGCAGTGGCAGAAGAACCTCAGTTGGACATGACTCATATCAAAATTCACTATACTTCAAACAGAAAGTTTATATATATATATATATATATATATATATATATATATATATATATATATATATATATATATATATATAACTGTAGCAAAGTAAAATGTAAAATGTTTCAGAAAAAAACAACTTTCAAAAAAAAAATAGTCAGTTATGTCTCACAGGCAAATACACCTGTATGATGTACGGTAAGATTTAATGGCAGTGGAGCTGATGGTTGAGCTATGGCCTGCAGACATTCTTCAAGTGTAGGTATAAATAAATAACAAGACCCTAGTTGGCCAATGTTTAACCCTCCCAAGTACAATAGAAAGAAGGCTCTCGGGGAGCTGAATTTATATTTCACAACTTATCCTGCAGATCAGCCATTAGTAATTTACATTTTGACTCTGCTGTTCTCTTGTGAGTGCAATTTATTAATTTCTAATCACAGAGGGATCTGTGCTCAGACAAACCACTACAGTTTGCTAAGAACATGCAGGTGGAAATGAATTGCATATGCTCAAATGTGGATCTTACTGTATTTGTGTTCACAAAAAGGAATCATCTAAAGAAAGACAAACTTTAAATTGGAAATGCTGAAGTTTAATTTCAGCATTTTTATTGTCAAAAACAACTCTCACGACTAGATGTGTACATGAAGCCTTCATCTTAAAGTAAATTAAATCTATTGTAATTACACAGAGACCTTCTGATTTGAAAACACTATTTGGCTGGTGGAAATCTGGAGGATGTACGGTTGAAATGGTAATCATTGTATTTAATATAGGGCTGTCAACGTTAACGCTCGTTCGCGATTAATCGCGAAACTTTAACGCGTTAATGTTTTAACACAAATTAATCATATTATCAAGTTTGACCGCAACTTCCGTAATTCCAGCGTGGATATTTACCTGGCTGAATTACTGAAAGGTGTGGCAAATGCAGATGTGCTGAACGTCAAATTTCGTTTTAACCCTTTCGCGCGTACGGTCACACCGGTGTGATTAGCCATTTAGCACATATGCTAAACTGGTGTGATTAGAACACTAGATTGAAGAAATTTTAGCTAATTTTAGCTTTGAGGAAACAGCAATTTAACTCTAAAAATATAGCAAATGCTAACTGAAATCTATAAGAAACTTAACGCAAATGAAAACATAACGAACTATATAAGGTAACATGCGCGCTACATACCATAACAAATAAGTTAAATGCGAAAGGGTTAAAACGAAATTTGCCGTTCAGCACATGTGCGTTTGCCACACCTTTCAGTAATTCAGCCAGGTAAATATCCGCGCTGGAATTACGGAAGGAAGTTGCGGTCAAACTTGATAATATGATTAATTTGCGTTAAAACATTAACACGTTAAAGTTTTGCGATTAATTGCGAAACTAGTTGACAGCCCTAATTTAATATTAACAATTATAAAGGATAGTTTATGATCTGCAAAGTAATGCAAAGCAATGTGTCTACTGATTGCAAATCAAATTAGAAAAAAAAAATCCTATTTTGTAATAGCCACTCCCTCCTCCTCAAAAATTGTACCCATATAGCGAACAACAACTTGCATTCATATGGAAAATTCACCTTTGAAAAGACTCAGATGAAATGCATCCAATATCAATTAGCAACAAAACAACATTGACTATTCTGTGATGAGCAGAAGAGACTTAGACAAAAAGAGAATAAAACACACCGATGTTGTGAGGTATGAGTTTTAACAACAGAAGGGTAAATCAAAGCCCAACAAGACTGAGCACAGAAATAAACTTGCTCTGCCGTGTTCCCAACTGTACCTCAAGGATTCAGACTGATTTTGAAGCGGTCACTGCCTGAAGGTAGCCAGCGAAAACAGTGGATATTTTTGACGGCAAACATTTAGTCACTACAAAGGCAAGGGGAAAAGCCTCCGCTGGTACAACAGGATCAAGGTTAACATTTGTTCAAATGCCTTTTCATCCTGAAGGTTTCAAAACAGCCTCTGCTTTCATCTCTCTCCCTATATGGTAAAATGGTACCTGAGCCAGCCCAGAGACAACATAACAATAACAAAGCTTTAAGCCATTTTGAAAGAATATTTCCATATAAAAGTGAGTGTACAGTACTAGCCTCTTAATATAGCTCACTCGAGTAAACGCACCATGAATCATGATACCATGCAAGACGGGAAAGATTCAACATGAAGCCATTATTGTTGGGCTAGCGAATACCAATCTTTTTGAAACACACAGCGTAGGAATAAGGATTATGAGATTTAGAAAACACTGTATAGTGGTCAACTTATATAATAAGTTATTGTAAAGATGATGCAAGAATGCATAATGAATATTAGTTGTGAGGCCTTTGTAAATCTCTAAGTCATAAGACACTTATTTGAAAAATAAACAGCGGAGTCTTGGATGTTAATGTTTAAGGACCAAATGGGCTCTGGGCAGGAACGAGGAGACTATTTATGAAAAAGTTAATTAAAGTGTGTGTGCTTTGTTTCATGTTTCATCAAAATGCATGCACTAATAGCCACATCAGAGAATGGAAACTGCAAAAAAAAAACACTATAAGGCCTTTCTTTAACATTGACCTTTAACTTGAAAATGTACAGGGTTCTGGACAACAGTGCAGGCAACATCAAAGTTTCATTCAACTCATAAAATGCCTAATTGTCTAAGATAGAAACTGGAACTCAAAACATATCCATGCATGATTACTGATGTTTGAGACAAGGAATTCACAAACATCAGTAACTAAGCACAGATGGGCTGACCTAACCCTGCTTTCACCTGTATGAGTTAGGCATAAAGATGCGAGATGGTGGACGATATGGGGAACTATAGGTGCTCCTAAACAAAGTGTGTGTATATATGTATGCACCATAATACATGAAAACTATGACCCACGGAAGCGAGCCTGAATGATCCTTGCTCCATGAAATTGCCACCCGCACAGGATCAATTGTGTTTTAATATGGGTGAGGCATGCTGTAAATATGTGGCTGTATTTGTGTATGCGAGAAACTAAACGCTCCATGGAACTCTGATTACTTTGAACTGATTTAAGATTCTCTAAGAACTGGAATTCAGTGCAAAGACACTTCTGGAAAGCAGAAAATACATGCAGCTGTTCCTCAGAGAGAGAGAGAAAAAAAGTGATGATCCTGTTGCATTTTTAACTCACAATTTCTATGCATGATCCTTATTTCCCCTTGGCGATGGTTCTTCAGAAATATGTTGCGCTGTGAAACCAATCTATATCATGTGATATAAACTGAGCCACAGCATTAGTCACAAGTAATGCAACATAAGAGATTCAATCTGGGATGACACCTCTCTATCTTTTCTATTGAAAATTGTAAGATATTATCCTCTTGTGATGGTCTTACTGTGTACAGTATGTGTAAAAAGATGCATAGAGTGTACTGTATGCATCCCTCAAAGTTTACTTCTAAAAGCTTGACAGAAGTGTATGTCATTGAAAAGGCAGGCATGTATTATGACAAAGCAAATTCTGGGAACATGCTCAATTTGTGGGGGAAAAAAATCATATTTTTTGGTTGCTGAAGCTAGATGATAACTGAAATGACAAAACCAGAAAGAGCCAGCACTCAGCGTAGGCCTACTTGGTACATTTGTGGTGAGGAGCTGGGTATTAAATGAAAACACCAGACTAGAACAACACTACTCATGAAGGGCAGTATGCTGAAACATTTAATTTTACCTTTATCTTTATTGATGAATATTTAGTCTTATCTTTATTGAAAAACCAGTGTTCATGAATATAGGCCTAGGCACCATATTCCTAAAAAATACCATCTCTCATTTTTATTAATTTCACTTTTGGACATGTTGCAGAATTTAGGAAACTAAACATAAGTATTAAGACCATTTGCTCCTTGCTCCTGATTAAGTCTTCATGTAGCTATTAAAAGATTTTACAGTTTCCAAGAATTACAGATGTCATTAGCATTAGCTTACGCCTTAAAAAAACACTTTGACACAAATACCACCACAGATTGCGTTGCTGGAAAATGGAAACCTAAACAGATGTTATCTGGCTTTATCGTACAACATTGGTTATGTCTGACAGAATGCACCAACCCCATTCATTTATGATGTTTCTCTGTATGAAAACAAATTTTGTGCTTTTCTGTACTGAAATGAATGAAAGGTGATTCCAGTCTTGACAAACCAGTTCAGGACTAATGTGTTCCATTAATGTGTTCCTGCAGATTCCTTTCAAAGCACACATAAATTTTACTTTTATGAAGATTATCTCTCATCTATAGCTATATGTTTTTTTTTTTTTTTAAATCCATTTAATGTGGTTTCAGGGCATACAAAATGGTACATAGTTTTATTTCCATACAAATATCTGTGATCAATTATCATATGACTGCTATACTAAATGTTACATATTATATGGCAGAGGATATAATGAAAATATATTTTGGACACAAATAACTGTGTCCCTGTATAGTATTGCTGTATTTTTTTCCAACAGCTTTTCAGCTTCTTTTTTTTCTTTATTCAGCAGAATAAGTAATGACATTACAGGTGCATACTCAACAAGTTCTTCAATGAAAAATAAAGTTGAATATTATATCTGGAAATATTACAATGACAGGAAAAGAAAAACACTATAAAGCATTCACACTGTGAGTATGCTTTATTGTCTCACTTTATGCGGTAGGTAAATTGCTTTCTACATTGGCTGGGAAGCACTGAAATTACCTTAGAGGACCAAATATTTAGAACCAAAGCACAGAGTACACTAGAGTTCATCAGCGCTCGAGGGCTTCATAAATATTAGAAAAACGCAACTTCCATTAATACATGAAGGATCAGTGTGGGATGGAGCATCAGAGAGAAGCCAAACGAGAGGCAGCTCTCTCTTCCTGAGCCTGAGAGCTCCACCGTCTTCACGGCATAATGTGCTTGCACTCTGGATCAGACATCGCCATCTGCAAATTTAGGGGAGAGACTACAAAGGCCACTAAGCAGAAAAGTTAAAGTCTTTCACCCAGTTTTCTTATTAACACTGCCAGACAGCATTATGCTCACTGCAGTTCACTGGTGTGCCTTTGGAACAGTGACATTGCTTTACAGAGCGGAAGGGGAAAATCGCTGACAGTTTTCCATCAGCCCAATCAAATTGTCCACGTAACTGAACATGCAGCAATGCCACAATAACCTCCTAAAACCTATTCCTTTGTAGCACAGCTTATGAAAATCAAACCACGTTCCACAAAAAACAACTATAATCAAATATTCAGATATTAGTGAATAAATAATATATTGAATGTACTTTCAGTACTGTCTCAGAGACATATGAATCTGAAAAAACAGTATTCCAACATGAGAAACAGTATAACATCATGTTAAAATTCTTACAAAGACAAGAGAGGGATAGAGAGAGTGCAGTAGTTAGCCTGCAATTCAGTTGGCTTTTAAAATTATGCTAAAATTCTTATTTAATTATTTACACTTATTCTCAGGTGTCTAGACAGATCTAAGGTTAAAAAGTAGCTCACTAAGTACTGTTAACACTGCATCCAACATTTTAACAGCTTCATCTAACATGTAGCCATCAATTTAAGTAATAGTGTCAAGAATAAACTCCCTTGTTTTAAAGAAAATGAAACATTTGATTGCATTTTAAGAACAAGATCAATCTCTTGACAACATCCAAACAGCAAATTCAGATACCATGGAAACAACACTGATATATTACCACCTAATTATATCTAATTAGTCAACAGTGAGAGAAGAAAACAGTAGGTGCCATCAACTTCCAAACAGTAAAGTCATGATGTTTGAAATTTTCCAGATAATTCAGAACAACACTAATGGCTTTTTAAATTATCAGGCCCATAGAGAAAGTCATGGATGAAAAGCTAATATCCATGGAAACCAACGTTAATGTTCCTACCACATTTTGATGTAGCCATAGTCTAACTCACAAAAGTACTCATCCCATTTTAGTCATGCAGTTATCATAGTTTTTGGTCAGCCAAAAATGTACTGGAAAAAAACTGTTTAGGAGGAGTACCATTTCCACCTTTTAGTCACAGACATGGGACTGGAGCATGTGTCAAGCAATTCAGTCAAATTGAATTGTGAAATCCCCCACACACACACTACTTCAATAGTGTAATTTATTAGACTTTATTACCGCACCAATTCTAATTTGAGGGTATTTTAATTCTTGGGACTATTCTGTGATTTCCTGTACTTTCCCTTGCAACTTGGAATAGAACCACTTTAATCAGCTAATCATTACCTTGATTGAACCAGTTAAACTTTCCTGCTACGACCGTGACACACAAGTGGGGCCCAGCGTTGTCACCTTACATCGTCGCCTGAAAATTATGCATCATACTTCTATACAGTCCATGTTGCATTGCAGTCTGTTACATGACAATTCCCATTTACGTTCATGGAATTGCTGCCATTAATTGTTTAATCCAACAAAATCCTGATTTGCAGCACATATTTTATTGGAACAAATGTGCAGTTATTTCATTCAGACTGAACCTAAACTTAACACCCTGTAGTCTAATTCTCAAGCATTTTTTATTTTATTTTTTTATTTGGGTAGTTATTAGAAATGTACTTATTCCAATTAACTTACACTGTGAATTGGAAAAAAAGCAGTACATTTGATAGATTATTTAATCAATTTCTCTTGACTGTCCTCTTCCACTATTTCTGAGCAATCTTACAGTCACCATTTATGCAGCCATGATTCATGCCACCTACAGGTGCCAAGTGCTTCTGTTCCACAGCATGCAATCTGAATAAGTAACACCATGATAATGAAAGAAAACAATGCAATGGATGAAGACGACCAAACTGGGGAACCTCTGTTGTGGCTGGCTCACATATACAAGCAAGCAGCTCATCGCCTCTGATGAAATCACACAGCCTATTCTTCTTTAATCTATTTTTTGGTAATGAAATGCAAACAATCCATTTGTTATCAGCAATCCAAGACTTTGGTGTCAGAGTCATTGTTGACTAAATTGTAAAAACACTTTATTGCTGAATATTTTCATCAGAATATTTATATGCTAAAGCAACACTGGTGTAAGTTGTAAATAAAATGTAAATAACAATGTTCAAACATCATCACATACAGTATATATCACAATTTGAACTGCATTTATACTGCGATGTTTTGATTCTATTCCCAGGTGGGGGTTGAGCATAGCCCAGAGTGATGCAGGCCATTTAACACCAGAGGTCTGATAACACATAAGTTGAAGTGGAGGGCCAAGAGTTCATGTAACCAATTGAACCGGGGTTGATTAGATGGCCAGACGGAGTAATTAGGTAAGACACAGGGGAACATGTCTACTGTTCTGTGCCACAGGATCTTTGACCACAGATATTTGGGATTTGTCTTATCAAAAAGACGCCATCTTCTACAATTATCTACTCATTAATGACATAGGGCACTGATGCTTCATTTGGCTAAGAGAAAATACTGCCCCCCTACTGGTCCATCAACACCACCTCCAGCAGAACATTTTTTTTTTCCCAGAGACTCTGCCATTCTGTATCACATCAGTAAGGCAAAGCAAAAAGGTCCTAAGCCAAAATGTACTGAGCAAAGAAAATGCAATTTTAAAAAGCAATCTCAGTCACAGTTTAAAACAAATATATTAAATATTAAAACAGAAACTGGCTTTTATGTTGCGATCATGTTAAGCATGCTTCAAAGCTCAAAATATCAGAATAGAAACAACTGAAATATACACAATATGCAGTCACAACGATAATGCATAAGGTAACATTTGCTAAGAGAAGAGAAGGGTGGTGGGTGAGCCAAAGAAAGTACTTTTTATCTAACTATGGATTTCTATATTTTATTTGAAGAAAAAATAACATCATATCAGCTTTGCAGGATGGCAGAATAATGTGAATTGGTAAAATAATGAATAAGTACAGACGAGGGGATATGGCAATTACCCATGAATCCCTTTGGGAATCATGCTTAACTACAGACCATTAGGAAATACATGCTCGTTTAAGGGAGTATCAGACTCCTTATTCATACCTTCAAAGCTCATTTAAAGAAAATGGGCATGGAAGTATTCCAGGAACGCAAAGAGAATCTGACCGCTTGGAGGCACCTAGGCCATGATGGAGAAAAACTGAAGTGGATATCAACATTGTCCAAGTACTCATCTACAATATAATTTAACTGTCCTTGAAAAGCCATCATGAACTCTTATCCCCTCTATTCCACATTGTGAAGTGAGGTTAAGTTTAAGGACACGAGTTGCTATTACTCTACGTGGGCCGATGGGGAACAGGGCAATAAAATGTTTTCTAGGTCGGTAGTTACTTTCAGATCGCCACAAGAAGACACCCAGTTATCACCCTTTCCATTTGGAGAATTACAATCTCTCTTTTCATCAAGGTTTTATGGAGGTTTTATGGCTTCTAATCTCAGCATTGCTTAGCACATACCATTACATATCAAAGAAACAAAGGGACTTCAATGACATATATCTAATATCTGTTCTCTGTAATACCAAATAACAGTTTATGTACTTGCACTTTGTATCTTTTTCTTTCACTGAAGAGGGATAGGTGGAGCAAGATTTAGGTTCTAATGTCAAGCGTGAATTATAAACTGCAGAGGTCTATGACTAATTTCATTAGCTAAATACACACTATTTGACTGGAGATGGAATATTGACAGCATGAGGAGACTACTGTTTGTGTGGCAAAAAGCAAAACAAGAAACATCAATTTGCGTTTTAATCAGTCTCAGTCAATTTGACAGAGTGATCCTGCTGTGTTACCAGATGAATAAACCTATTTAATATTCCAAAGACTAAAAAAAAAGTCTTACAAGGCAATTTCAGTGGGTTGTTACTGCAACGTGTTCTCAGATATTTCTGCAATGTTGTGACAATTGTTACAATTGTAATTTTAATGCAAAAGCAATGTTGAGAGAATACTAGACTCCAATCGGAGAGTGCAGGTCATTGCTCAGATTCCATTCCAAGTTTTGATGCCTTGTACAGACAAAAAGGCAAAGTATCTGTAAAATAAAGTTGCAGCAATCCTGAGCATGCATACCTTTCTAAAAACAGTATTTTGTGGATAACTGTTTAACTGTATTACATTGCTAATGTAAACACCTACCAGCATATTAGTAACAACTAACAAAACTGAAATTGACAATGCAAATGTAGACACCATAATCAACATTTAAATAAAAAAAAAGTTGCACCATGTTATTTTGAGTTATTAAATAAATTTAGTTATTTAAAGAAGACTAAGAATTGCCATTCACAATCACTTTGATACTATAAGACTAACTGTTGAAAAAAACCCTGTGTGATTTCTTGGCCTATATATTTCTCCTTACATTCTTCAAACCTAAATCCCAAGGAACTGTTGACTGTCCCTATATCACTTACATCACATTGACTAAATAACTGACATATGTGATCATTAGTTGTCAAAAATTGTGGTAAGATAAGCTAAGTGGGCACTGAGACTACTGCAGCATGCTAGGTGGGTTCATTTTCAGTCACCACACAATGCAATCTTCACACAGTAACGACAAGGAACAAGCCTTACCGGATGATATGTCTATGCGTGTGTTCTTCTTCTGCGTGACGTTGATGTGGACGCTCACTTTGCCTTCGTTGAGGCCCACCTCCACCATGCCATCGGCCAGGGCGCTGAACAGCAGCAGGCCATTGGAGTTCCATGTGCGGAACTGGAAGCTGACAGACACCATGTCGTGATTGACTCGCCCAGGGAGCTGAAGGTAGCTGGTGGCGTTGAAGAACACGGGGAAGGTGTGGGACTCCACACAGGAGAAACTCAGGTTACGCTGCACACACCCACAGACAAAAAGAAACAGCAGCACAAAACACATAGAGAGGGTATGTTATTAGCACTGTTATTAGGAATTTTCATTTTCTGCATTTTATGTAACTTGCATATGCTGTAAGTTGCCATGGGCAAGAGCTAATACACACAATAGCATGAAATAAAAATAAATATATGAATAAATTGTACAATTATTATATTCACTACCAATCCTTGCTGTACTAACAAAACAAGCAATATTGATGGCAAGTTTCCTCTGGCAAGACCAAAGTACCAGTAAACAAGCTCCTTGTCATTTGTATTAAATTTGATAAATATAGCAGTGATGTCTATATGGATCAACTTTTTTACTCAATGAGAGCCTGCCTGAATAAACATAAAAATGCCTCCATGAATATGTACTATGAAAGTGAAAAAAGATGTCAGCATATATCTCTGCTAACTATGTGCGAGTCTTTTTTTTTTGAAGTGTTACATCAGAAAACAAAGGACCAATATTTCCAACCATACAATACAGGCTGCTGCAGGAACCAAACAGAGGGAAGCACTAATCCTTATTAAGATTAATAGCTGCAGTCAAGTGTAATAAAGTGGCAGCTCTAATTCAGTCTAATTATTCACATGCATAAAGTCATTTATTTAGAACTCTAATCAAAGCTTTTCACTCTCCACTCTCCTCTAGTGTTATCATGAATCTTCATTTGTTGGGCATTGGCCAACTTTCTAATACTTTGCAGTTGGTTAATTATTTGAATTTCAAAAGGCTGTGCAATATTCCAGCCAAAGTTATCTGATGGTACATCTCAACTCAAATGTGTTACTGTCATTCACAATAGTCTGTAGTGTGATTATATGATAACAAAAAGCTTTCATGAATTATAGACATTACATCATTACAATTAGAACATGTAACAAGTTAAAATATGCAATAAATAATTTCTTTATATTACCAAGCAACTGTGTGACCGTCTTTTTGACATGATCAGTATAAAACTGAACAGACAGAAAATCAAGGTTAAAGGAAAGCCTCCTATCTTTGGTTGAATGCAGTAAGACCTTTTAAACATAGTGGTACAACTAGCTCTAAAAATGCAGGGCTGCTACAACTTAAAATAGACAAAGATACCATATTGCCAACTCCTTACAACAAAAGAAAACATTTCCACGCCATATATACAATAATTCCTTCCAAGATGGTCAGCAAGACTGAATGACAATAATCATGGCAAGGATGTGGAGGAGTTTTTCTTGATGGGCAGAGGGAAGATGGACACTAAATGGCTTGACAGAACAATGAAGAAGAAGGCAATGAAGAAGAGGGTGGCCTTATGGTTTTGATATTTACAACAGAACCATACTGGAAAATTTTAACTACCGATGTGATTTAATGGTGTCCTCTCTACAATTACGTTTCAATATGCAGTATAAAATAAAGTACATGCTGACAGTGTATTAGGTATCTTAGACTTAGACTAGTAACATTCTCAGACAATTGTTTCGGTTTCCTTCAAATCTAGAAATTTGAGATAGTATGCTCTTGAAATAAAGCACATAGCATATATAAAGCATACATAATCTAAAAAATGTTTATGTCACAATAGCCTTCATAATTCGTCTTAAAGAAAGTGGCATGAGACTGCCCATGGTATAATTCAATATCAAATAAAAAGTAATAATGCACAGTTTGAGCACAAGAAACAACTGCTGACATTACTGTCAACATTCTTTGTGTAGCTTAATAGATTAAAAAGGTCCTTAACACAATCACAACATCTTATAAACACTGAGACCCACATAAAAGGTATCATAATAGACTGAAATGCATTTAGAATTTCTCAGCAGTTCTTCAAGTACTACCTGCCCCACCTCATGGAGATTTATTGAATACGATTACAATCATTCCTACATGAATAATAACTCTCATTTGCCTGCACAGCAAGCATGTCAAATTGTCAGAGGAGGAGACCCAATTTGTTTCCCCTTGCTAGTTAGACAGGCAACTACTTTGTCAGTTAACTGTCTGGCAGCACCAGTTGCATTCATCTGAAACTTTTGCACTTTGTTAGTACAACCTTTAAAGTTTCTTTTCAAGTTTTTTTTCTTCACACTTCTTGATCTGTGTATATCTCAGCAATATACAAAATTATTTTCTTTTTAAACTGAGCACATTACTCTCTTGGTGATCATACTCATCTCATAGCAAACTTTCATAATTTATACATGTTCTCTCTTCCTTGATTATTGATTTTTCTTACAATTAAACATACAGGTCTTTTAAAGAATATCAATGGCTTTATCAGCTATCAGTTAATATGGATTTCATGCATAGGAATATGAATTCTGTTGGGACATACAGTTTAAAATGATATCTCATATGGACACTACACTATAAATCCATAGCTATGGCTATAGTAGATACATCAAACACATTTCAAAAGACCAAATATCCTTGTTTTGAGGCACAACACATCACAGACACCATTTTTTCCCATTGATCAGTCAGAAGTGAGGAGAGCGATTTAGTGACTCAGGGCCATTTCTAACCACTTTTATGATTAGTCTCCATATGCAGTTGCTTTCTCTAAGACATAACTCAATAATACACAATGCAATTTCTGCTGATACTAAAGCAAGTCAACTGTAGTAAACCCCCAAAGGAGGAAAAAAAAGGTTCATAACATATGAGTGAAATATATTCAGTGTAGACATTCAATGAGCTTAACATAAGTGAGTGGTTGCTAGAGTTGGTTTAAAGAGAGGCTTAAAGACCCTCACAAAGCTTGATGTGTCCAGCTTCTTTCTCCGAGCAAGGTCAGTGATGTTATCGCCATTGTAGTTGATGCTCTCCATACACCCTTTGAAGTTTTTTCTGCCTCCTGAACTTGG
Source organism: Megalops cyprinoides (assembly GCF_013368585.1). Lineage (NCBI taxonomy): Eukaryota > Metazoa > Chordata > Actinopteri > Elopiformes > Megalopidae > Megalops > Megalops cyprinoides. The sequence goes on from NC_050584.1 coordinate 14,004,068, forward strand.
CTTCCCTGAGTATGGCATTCCACCGAAGCTGAGCTGTAAGGATTAAAATGAATAAATAAATAAACAAATAAAAATGCATTACACCAAAGTCAGGTACAATAAAACACTCTGGAGGTGTGTGTGTGTGTGTGTGTGTGTGTGTGTGTGGTGGAAGTTGGGAGGGTAACTTTATCTACGCTATGCAACTCTTTTGCAATGAATAATAGAAAAAAGCTATAACTGCAGGCCTTCCTCCTTGTAAATCCTTTCAGAACCAATACATGTGGAGAGGCCTTGTGGATGGGTTAGTTTCAAAACCATTGATAAATAAAAGCAGCCTGGCACAATCTGGATTCAGAAGCATCACTAATACTGATGATGTCATGACACAACCCATGAAGAGCAAATGATTGGAGAAAGTTCAGTCTTCCCAGACAACCTAAAACAGCATTTTCAATGCACAGCATTAACTGACTGTGCTGGCAGGCACCACCATAGACAAATACACACTTACATGGATATAAAGAAACATTTTCCAACCTCCTCAAAATCAATTTTCCATATGTTCAGCATGTAAGATTATTAAAATTCATTACTGCTTGATTACATTAACATCGTACAATAAATCGTTGGTATGGATTATCATAGAGCTAAGTCGAAAGAACAATTTTCTGCTGTAACAGCTTCAAAGAAACTCACAGGAAACAAATCTTAATGCAAACAGAGATCATCACAGCAAATGTAGCAAAGAAAAAAGGCTTGATCTGACACGAGGAAATTTTAATATGTAGAGATTCGTGTAGAGGCTCCTGTTCTTGAGAGACAGTGAAAATTGACTCAAGAGGTCTGGTAAGAGTGGAGTTATTAATGTACAGGTAACTGCATGTTCTCTCAGGAAGACAGTGAGGAAAGGTGGTGTAAAACCGCATGAGGACTGCACGCAATCTCTATTGCAATGTCTTCAAAATGTCTAAATGATTGCTTAAGTTGTCATCATCTCTCTAAAAAAAAAAAAATAAGAAGTGATGCATTTCTACATAAAGAAGAATGTTGACTATTCTTTACTGCATGTCATCAGGACATCTGAATGCTTCCAAATAATACTTACTACTACTACTAATTTTATATATATATATATATATATATATATATATATATATATATATATATATATATATATATATATATATACATATATATAATATACATATAAAAACACAGGGGCTTGAGGAAATAGATAATATATAAGGAATAACCCACTCCAGTTTTGAGTGAGTTATTAGGCTTACGCCTATGTCATCTGTATAAAGATACACACATAAATATACACTCAGTGACCACTTTATTAGGCATACCTCACTAATACTGGGTAGGACCCCCCTTTGCCCCAAGAACGGCCTGAATTCTTCGTGGCATAGATTCAACAAGGTGCTGGAAACATCCTTTAGAGATTCTGCTCCATGCTGACATGATAGCATCGCGCAGTTGCTGCAGATTTGTCATGCTGCGAATGTCCCATTCGACCACATCCCAAAGGTGCTCTATTGGATTCAGATCTGGTGACTGTGGAGGCCATTGGAGTACACTGAACTCATTGCCATGTTCCTGGAACCAGTTTCAGATGACATGTGGCATGGCGTGATCCTGCTGGAAGTAGCCATTAGAAGATGGGTAGACCGTGGTCATAAAGGGATGGTCAGCAACAATACTCAGGTAGGCTGTGGCATTTAAACAATGCTCAATTGGTATTAAGGTGCCTAATGTTTGCGATGAAAATGTTCCCCACACCATTACGCCACCATCTGCAGCCTGAACTATTGACACAAGGCAGGATGGATCCATGGATTCATGTTGTTTACGCCAAATTCTGACCCTATCATCTGCATTTCACGGCAGAAATTGAGATTCGTCAGACCAGGCGATGTTTTTACTATCGTCTACCGTCCAGTTTTGGTGAGCCTATGTCCACTGTAGCCTCAGTTTCCTGTTCTTAGCTGACAGGAGTGGTACCCGAAGGGGTCTTTTGCTGCTGTAGCCCATCCACCTCAATGTTCGACGTGTTGTATATTCAGAAATGCTTTTCTGCATAGCACTGTTGTAACGTGTGGGTATTTACTATTTGAGTTACTGTCACCTTCCTGTCAGCTTGGACCAGTCTGGCCATTCTCCTCTGACCTCTGTCATTAACAAGGCATTTTCACCCCAAGAACTGCCACTCCCTGGATGTTTTTGTTTATCGCACCATTCTCTATACACTCTAGAGTCTGTTGTGCATGAAAATCCCAGGAGATCAGCAGTTTCTGAGATACTCAATCCACCCCGTCTGGCACCAACAATCATCCCAAGGTCAAAGTCACTTAAATCAGACTTCCTACCCATTCTGATGTTTGGTCTGAACAGCAACTGAGCCTCTTGACTATGTCTTTGTGATTTTATACATTTAGTTGCTGCCTGATGATTGGCTGATTAGATATTTGCATCAATGAGCAAGTGCACAGGGTCTACCTAATAAAGTGGTCACTGAGTGTACACAGTAAGAAATGAGCTTTACGTACTTTTTTTTAGGAAAAAATGGTACGGTTGTTGATTACACATCTGTGTGTATGGCTTGCTCCAGTCGTAAACACTAACTACTTGTAGTTGTATATCTTTGTCAAAGACAAACTCCATATTCCTGTTGATTGTGAGATTTGACACTGACTAAATCCAAAAAAAGCAGCACATACCACGGTGAATTTCAGTTCAACTGGCTAAACAACATATTATTTACTGTAAGAGCGAGCCCACTAGAAGCACAAGCTTGCTGCTCGTGGATATCTCGTAGATGTCTTACACAACTTTCCCACGTTGTGTCTATCATTAGGCACGTTTCTGAGTGAAACGAGCCAGCGTTTCACTCAGCAGATAGTTATAGACCGTTTACCATTAAACACTCTTTTGCTTCCCTAGTCTCCTATGTTGTGCCTCTTCCTCGGATGCCCAGTTGTTTCTGCATCTCTCTGGTTGCCAAAGAGACTGAGTGAAATCTGTGATTGCTGCAACTGTTAAAGTCATGCATTAAAATATGTCTGCTGTGCTTGTGGTATTTAAAATACACCCTCTCAACCAATCAGAATGTCATTTGTCCAACCTGTGATATAAGTCAGAATAGCACCGTGAGTAAACTTTGACTACAGTGCAATGTGTTATTAATTCGATTAAATATGTTATCAACATCCATAGCCAGTATCCATCCCCCAGTTAAGTACCCCAATTAAGATATCGCCTTGACCTCATAGTCCAAGTCGAGGTGGTCGAATTCTCCATTGGTGCGGAAGTGCTGCGTGTGCCTGTCCAGGGTAAAGTTGACATTCCGTCTGTAGCGCTCAATGACCACTGAGTGCCAATGATGATCATCCAGAAGGCTTCCGCTCGTCACTGATGTGTGCCCAAGGATGGAGCCGTACTGATTGCTGCCTAAAGTTTAAACAACAAATTGTCATCTTCAGCAAACTTTCATGTTTAGTGTTTTTGGCTGACCTACAGGAAAATTCAAGCAAAACCATGAGGCAGACTGTTCAGACTTGTCAATAACACATTCACAGTTGGCTAGTGTCAGTTTATAACCACAATGCTTTAAGATATTTCCTTAAAGTGTCAGATACATGTAGTTTAAGCTTACATATAAATATACATTGACTGAAAATCCCATTGTCCACATAAAAAGCTGAGAGATGCTTTCTGAATTCACACACAGAGGGATTGGAGTAGTGCAAGCCCAATATGCTACAGTCAAGGTAACAAATTTGATCTGCTTGTTGTAGGTGGAGTAGCAGTTAAGGTCTTGGTGGGAAATCAAAGCAATAGCCATTACCATTAGTAATCCTGAGGAACCGTTTTAGCCTGTGTCAAATGCATACCAATATAGTGAAAAAAATACTATTGCTATAGCCCAAAAATGAATGACTAAGGTGGTTCGTCCTTAAAATTTAGTAAATGATTTAAGCTAGAATAACATTTTCTATTTTCACATTCTTACAGATCATCAAGTGTGATAGTCGCTGTCATTCAGGAAAAGTAATGCGTGAAAAATGGAACAATCTTGCATCATATTTGCTCAGATTTATTACTGATAGATACTAAATCTTAAAAGAGTGTGTTTTCTAGTTGTTCATTTTCAGTTTCGTGGGGATCAAAATGAAATGTGTCAAACAGTCTCTGTCTGGTAAAAGTGAGGAAAAACCCATAAATTTGTAAATATGCAGCTTAACGACATTGCAGTCGAACTGAATGTCCCCACACAGCTCTTTGATACGGGAGGCTCAATTTCAAAAGCAAAGCAAAGAGCCAGATGCAACACATCAACAGGAACATGAGCATGGCGTGAAGAAGATCATTTGTCTCGCTGGCCTACTGGAAGTCACATGCCATTTAACATCCATGCAGTTCTGTTTCTTCACTGGATATTGAGTGCACAATAAATGCTTCACCCATCACCCGATCTTTGACAGATATGTCAATAGATATTTCAACGAAGGAAAGGTATTTAAAGGCTACCTAGGTTTATCTGCAGGACCAGCTTGGCTTTCTTCAGCTCCAGGGTGATGTAGTCACCCTGCTGTCCCTCCCCATGCAAGATGACACCTTCGCTCTCTGATGTTTTAAACTTCAGGGCAATAACGTCCTTCAAGATCTTCATCTTCTTCATTTTGAAGCGATAGGGAATCACCCCCTGGCCATCAAAGTTTATCACATCCGCCCCTGAAGAGAGAAAAAAAAAAAAGAGATTAGGAGACAGGAGCCTATCTCGTTTTAGGGAAATGATGGCTTGAATGGCCAGCACGAGATTGCTCTCCCTTGAACGTGGTCCAATTCATAGATAAACTGCACCTGGAGTCTCATGATAAACCAAGGTGTGGCAGGTGGAAATTACATTGTGCCCCCCATCAGCTGACATGGTACTCTTGGTTATTGTACTACGCTAGATTATTTTTAACTGAGCCTATGCAACTGAGCATAAATACTGAGTGATGCATACTATCCTTTTGAAATTACATTTCTGTTCACCTTGCTTTTTAAAGCAACCTTAAGAGATAGAAGACTGTAACTTAGACAGAGGTAGCTTCCTGTTAAATAATGAAAAAAATCACTTATAATGGTTATGTAAAGACAAGGAAAAAAAAAAAAACTGTTGCCAGTTCTAAAATATACAAAGCCCAAGAGTTGTAAGTCTGGCAAATGGGAAAAATTGTGTGAAATAATCAGGGTTGTGTTGATGGCTTATGCAGAGTGACACTTTCCACCCAGTAGGGGTTCAGTGTGAAATGTTTTTTTTTTTTTTTTTCCCTCACACTGCTTAAAAAGCAATTGATTTCTGTCGATCCATTCTTAATTAAAATGTAAATGATCATGTTAATTTCTCAGTCGGGTAAATTATGACTCACTCACAACAACAGCCAGCAAAATTAGCTGCCGCATTGAGACATGTCTATTTGTTTTAAAACAGGGATGTGCGTGTGGTTTGAGGTAGAATCAGATCAATGCACATGTAGCACAAATAATAGAAAAAGAAAACAGGTTAACCTTACATAGTTCACATAGTTGCTTATGTTACCGTAACATTTCCTTATGTCCTTAGTCTATTCTTCACGTACGATACGTGAAGAATAGACTAAACGCCAAGCATCAATTATAAAGACACAAACAAAGTATGGATATTATTACAAGATATTTGTATATACAAGACATTTTTTCTTATTTACAGTATAGCTGAACAGGGATGTATATGGCCTGGATTTCTTAGTTTTTCATACAGTACATATACAAAATATTGAATTGTTTATTCAGTTCTGTTCTTGAATAAACTTGAAATAGTTTTCCCTTTATTCAATTGGATGTGTCAACAATTTCCTTTACAAAAAACTTCAAACAAAAACAAGCAAACCAACTCAACAACACTGCTGTCCTTCTGTCCAACTGTTGTCCTCAGGAGCCCAGCTCGCCATGAAACATGGCAGTGATGATTTAACAGTCACACGTCAAAAATACTACAGGAAACTCCTGGTCTATGGCTGAGAATGTCCGAGCCCCTACAGACCAATAAAGCACTAATTCAGCTCCCATCTTGCACCCTGCTGGGAAATGATTACCCTAGTAATGTGTGACTGCATGTTGTGTCTGGACAGTTACTGTGCGTTCCTCTTTTTACTCCCTGTGACGATTTTCCCCTCTCCCCCATCAGGACTGTGTTCATTCATTTTCCCTGATCAACAAGGTCAGGGCATTATATGCATTCTCATTCCATGTTTCATGTTGGAGCCAGGCCCTAGTTGTTAGTTCTTTTCCAACACAGCCAAGTAGACTATCATTATTTCCTTGTTGGACATTATATACAGGCTCACCCGGTATCAGCTCTACTGGTGAGATTTTTAATATACTGTCAAAATACACATATATACATACGTATGTGTGTGTATGGTGTAGGTGTGTGTGTGTGTGTTTATATGAAGTATGAGCAGGCTTTGCTGATGGTTTTTATCAGTCCTCTGCCTGCTGTCTGTCTTTTATCAATATCAATGATCAACCATTTTTGATCATGCGGGAAAATGAGGATATTCACTGGTGCTGAGTGAATAGGGATGATATTCGCACTGACTGGAAAATCAAATGACATAAACAACTCAGGTTTGTTCAAGGAGGGGAGAGATATGAAGAATGGTGCATATCTGTACCCGCCGAATGACACTCACATCCATCACAAATCATAAACATTTGAAAAGGAAGGGCCCGGAGAGGCTTTTATTTACCCCCATCATTATTTCCAATGTCTACACAACATCATACGGTCTTCTAAAATTTCAGTATTTATTCATACTTGGAGGCAATCTATCTAGCCCAAGACGAAATTGGAATTTTAGCCATACGAAGGAGACTGAAACCTGTTTGCATGTAAATATTGCTGTGAACTCATATTGATCATAACTCACAATCTGAAGGACTATGTTATTTTACTATTGAACTGGAAAATTGAATCAAAAGGGAAAATCGCGTTTGCCAAAATGAGAAGTTTCCATTTAAGCAAATTAAATTTGTACTTAATTGCAATTTGTTATCATCATCAATTTTGCAGTCCTTAATCAAATGACAGCAATAAATTTGCAAGCAGTTAAGTCCCTTGGTAAATCTGTATATGTTCACAGTTCATGTATGTAATTCCCTTCCATTCCAGTTCACTCAGCGCTTTTATGAAAATTATTTCAGGATAGGCCCAAGACAATATGAAGTTTGAAATGAACAAAGATTATTTCTTCATTGGGTGATATTAACAGCATTTTGGTATTTTATAGTCCTAGTCAGTTCAGAGATCATACAATGTACATCACAGTACATCGCATTGCGCAATACATACATTTACCAATTGTATTTTGCTATTTTTGAGAGTCTGTCTAAGAAAATCTTTCTCCTGAGAAAATCTTGGTACAGGATAGATGACAGATAAAGATGATAAATGCTTCCTTTAACATACACAATGCCTTGCCATCTTAAAATGTACATCTCTCAAACCCTGTATAGGGTAATAGCATGTCATACAAAATAAGCAATATGAATCACAAATACTGAAAGAAAACATTTCACACTTGGCTGTATGTGTTAATGGTGTTCAGTCAAATTACCCAGGAATTGCATATTGTTTGTGAACGAAACATCTGACCACTTGGGATGTTTGCACTTGGGATTTTTAAATGAACACAATGACCATGTAGTCATGTAAAATTAAATGTCAAAGCAATCTGATAAGGTGATGTCTGGTATTGGGGGTAGATCTGTACTTACAGTAAGGACAGCCATAGACCTCCATCCTCAGACCGATACGGCCTTCTCCGCTCCAGTCCAAAGGAATGACGCGCAGGTAACGGGCCACAATGGAGTGCTGCAGGTCATGCCGGACTACACTCTCAGTGTTGGAATTGCCAGCAAAAGCCTGCAAAAAGAGAACGGATGATGTCCCCAACGCATCACCAATGAACTCCTGGACTAGCTTTGCTCACATTACATGGCCCTTCTTGTCCCAGACACACAGATGTTTGTTTTTTTTATGATAAAGGCTATAGCTTTAAGATATTCTGTTATATATATATATATATATATATATATATATACTACGATTAGGAAAAACGGTTACTCCAATTCAAATGCGGAGTAAAAAATAAATTGACACAGGCTTGCACCCTACTGGTTTTTTCTTGATAGCTTAGCTCATTTGATTTCTTGTCATTATTGAAATCTACCATGAACAGCTGTCACTGTGTCTGTTAGATCTGCTCATAGGAGAGGAAAAAAAGAAACCAAAGCAGGTAATGCTATTGCTGAAGTGAGAAATTATAAGAACCCACAGAGAGAATTTTGGGAAAGAGGCAGACTGATGATCTTGTAGAGTATTTGATGTCCCTATAGATTCCAAGATGAAAATCAAATTGCAGCATTTTGAAAGCACTTTGCATAAGTGTAAAGCACAATAGCTTGAATTGACTGAAAGTGAGAAAAAAACAAAGTGTGAACAAGCTCCTCGTTATTAATACTGAAGTGCACATGCATTGTAAGAGAAAAAGAATTCATAGGCTTTTCATGACATTAACTAATCAACCACATTATGAAAAACTGTGAAGAACCTGTGGAAAAAGTGTTACACCTTTGTTGTATCATCTGCAAAACAAACAAAAATAATGTTTAGTGGTTACAGGTAAGCAGAAACTGGAATTAAGTGTTTTATCACTGCACATTTTTTTATCACTGATGTCTGATTGGTTACTTTTCCAGATCTGACTGTAACAGCTTTGAAGTTTTTATTAGTGAAGACTATAAACAGAATTGTCTTCGCAGGTGGCAGGTGTTTAATAAAAGCTGAGAACACACAGATACAACTTACCCTTTCTTAGCAGGGGAAAGGTGTAAATGTATGTAACCTTGCCTACTTATCTGATTCCCAACTTTGGAACTGTATTCATAAACAAATGTGAAAATTAAACACAGAGGAGAATATGAATAAATATGTACAACAAGAAAGTAATAATGTTCGCACTGAGTATCTGGTCAGAGACGACCTTCAGATTCTGTGAGGGAGATCTACTCAGATATATGTTCAGGTGAATATCCTTCTGAAGGCCAGGAATGAGCCACAAAACTTGGTTACAACATTAGCGAAGGAAAACCATCTGATTAACATAAGTACAATGCTGTAGGACATGCTATTGGGCCGGTACATATTTGGATAACTAAATTCAAATTACATGTAAATCCTTCAAATTATTCGTCAAAATTATTTTTCATTTTCTAGTCACGTCAGCTGAAGCTGAATCATGTCTTCACTACCTTAACATTAGAGTTTATTTCAAAATATCTTCAGCGCAGATATACAAAAGAGACTAAATGTAATGTGTATACTGGAAAAAACTCGAGTCCACCTCACAGGTTCCATGGTGGGCTCTATCAAGGAAATCTGAAGGAGAGCGCTCCTCTGTGGAACATGGGGTTGCTGGAGGTCAGAGGGCACATGAGAAGCTGAATGGGGGAGAGATTAGTGGCCAGCCTCTTTGCCTGTTTACTGTTGGCAGTCTATTATGTCACGAGGAGATGGAGATTGAACTATCTCCCCATTCAGTGGAGGGAAACTTCAGTGGCCGGACAAAGCATGTGGGATTAGAGATAAGCGGTGGAGCACCGTGAAGCTAAAATGATGCGGATTATGGGAATCGCAGCGAGATGGCAGCACAGAAATGGACTTTATTGTACAACTCTGGCTTTCTGGAGGGGAACAATTGCCATTACAGATTGCTCTGTGTGCAGGTCTGACCTCAATATTTACACTAAAGCTTAGAGTAAGATACACTCTGCAGTAGCGACTGGCTGCATATTGGGGGGGTGTTCAAGTCATGTATTTTTACATCAGCTGCAATGAAGCTTAAACACAGACATTCAAAAAATTGATCCCCATGCAAAAGAATTCTTTTTTTACTGTGCAACCTGCACTTCACACAGCAATGTAGGAGGTAACCCAAAACTGGAGCATTCCACAAACCACCCCCATCCTGCCCTCCATGACTTTGAGTTCCCTCTACTTTTGTCTGATTCCCTCACTTTTTCTTGACAGCTTTGGGTTGGATGAAATTCTAAAATTAAATCAGGAATGACTTGGGTGTAGTTAATTCCTATTTCAGCCAAAACATTAAATAGTCAGCAAGTGTGTAATTAGTTGGCCAAATGTGAAGCCGCCCCTGAGAGCTTAGCTGTCTGGGGTGTTGTTTAATCAAGCACCTTCACAATTTACAGCACAAAGGCCAAGCAGAGATAGCAGCTTTCTTTCATTAATAGTGGGCTCTGGATTCAGGCATCAAGCCAGCTGTAACTATCACAAGTGACACATTTATTGGTTTCCTGTAGTAGAATTAATGCTGCTGTGCCTGCTTTTGTGACAGGGCCCAAGAGACTATACAGAACTCCTTTCTTTTAATGGCTGTAGATTGTCCTAAGCAAATCCAAGCATTCAACGTATCTGCTTAAAAAATTACATGCAACCCAGTGGGGTACCCAGCCCAAGCATACCTGGATCTGTGAATAAATGCACTTATTTTAGGATGTGTGATAACAACTTATTTGCAACCCTGTTAATGTGATCTGTCGCTGTTAAAATGACTCAGGTAGGAAATAATACAGGCACCCATTAAGTTAACAGACCTCTGCTTTCTTGGCCTTGTCACCAATGTAACTGGTGAGAGAGAGACAGAAAAAGACAGAGAGAGCTCTTGTAAGGATGTCTAAGGATCAATTTAGACTGCGATTCCTCCGAAATACATTTTTTGCATAAAAGTGGGTTATGGGCAGTCATAACGGATGATTCATTCAGAACCATTTCTTCAGTTTATTTACTGAAAATCTCACACAATTTGTATGCAGTGCTAAATAGCTCTAAATCCTGTCCTTTTGGTTGGACTTCATCCAGTTCAGCTGATTGGGACTTCTTTTGGAAGTACAAGCAAATCCTCTGTAGATAAAACTAATCAGATGAGCAGCATGTAACTCTCCAGATTTCTTTATCTACATCCCTTGTGTATATATTTTTCCTCATAAACATAGGAGCAGGATTATCTCTTCCAAACAGAGAGAGGTCAGGATATTCAGACAGAAATGCTGTCTTTACAACCTTTTTTATTTTGGTCAAGATTGAAACAATTGCATTTACAAGCTTATTTAAAGTCCTGATATTGACAAAGGAAGTCAGGTCATGTTTCCTCTCTATCGGAATCACAAAAATAATCAATGCAATGTATACAAGACAAGCACATGGCTCTGCAAACAATGCAATGCCTCTAAATCTAAATTTGAGTTAATTGCACTGCTGTCAAACATTGTCTCCCAGCAGATGCATTTATTTTCTGTTTGCTGAGCATTCTCAATTGGTAATTGCTATGCAAATAGGAGCTTTATGACCACCACTGACAAATTAATTCTAACGGAAGTCTATCCCCTCTCAGAGTTAACCTTGTCAGTCGAAAAACTGCGAGTCAGCTTTTGTCACTAGCGATATTTTACTTTTGCTTCTTTTCTTCACTTCACTTCTCCTTCACTGCTCAGGTCTGAAACAATGCAACATATTGCAACTCAAACCAAATGCCACCTTCAACAAGTTATATTTCTACAGGTCTGTACTAGAAGGAATAGTTCCTTATTTAAACCACTGTCGCCATCATACGTATGGACAGCATGGCCAATGCTATACCGTGTTTCGTAACACCAATATGCAGTAACATGACAAAAGTGTATTCTGGAGAGTGTGCATCTGTCCTGTGCACTATATCCCTGTATATGCAGGTTTGTGTGGGACTGGGTAATCAGGAGAGATGAGTGAAACAGTCAGAATTTTAGTGTTGATGAAATACTTTCTAAAATAAATCTGTAGCTGGTGTTGGGTACCGAGAGTTATGGCTTTAAGATGAAATAAATACCAGCTATATATCTATTTTGCCTAACAGACAGACACAGTAGGGGCAGTACATTTCCAAACAGAAGAATCTACAACGTGACTAGAAATAAATTTGAAGGGTTCACCTCAAATACTGCCTGTCGGAAATAGGTTGAGTTGCATACCATTACCAGTTTAATAGCTGGCCCAAATCTGTCATTGTTTTCTAATTTCTTGAAAGTAAAAACACCCACCTGAAATCAAAATGCTAATACATACACAGTATAACCAGTAAACAGTTTTCACAAAAAATGAGACATTGGGTGTCACCCAATTGGCTTAGTTCAAGTCACATGGATTGCCCCCTATAAAGTGGGCAACAGATTTAGAATCTAAATATACCAACTGCTCAACTTCCCACAGGTTTATCTTATCATATTCCTTTACCCAACTACAGTCTGTTTTTCACTTGAAACAGTTTTTTGGTTTGATGCCTGAGAGGTCAGAATAGAATATCATGTTATTAAAGTAGCATTAGTGCTGCTATGTTGTCTGATTTGCATTGAAATTAGGCTATGGTTTTCTGTGTTGGGTTGGGGGGAGTATTCTACTACTGCATTTACTACTAAAATTATATTTTTATAGAAGAAAGAACAGTCTTCTGATTGTGTAATGTGCTCTAGGGGTGCAGTGGTGCATTTTGAGGATTTGAGCATATATTTTCTTACACAACATCACAAATCTGGAGGTCACTGAAACGAATATAAACACAATGTGGAAGAATTGAAAAATGCAAAAAATTGCAGAAATAAAAGGTCGATAGAATTACTGAACCCCCAAACTGCTTGACATATTACAATGGGCACTCAACTATTGCAAATTAATCGGGTTGATAATAACACTTGCTAAAAGTAATATATTGTAATGACTCGGGGTATCAAATTTTTTGACTGCAAAAATATTTAAGAATGCATTTTCTTTTGCTTGCTTTCCCTCCAAAATAAAAAGATAAGTACTTTGGTGGTATTCTTGATCTTTGCTGTGTTATGACTCCAGCAGCATGAAACACTGCTTCACTCCTGGGCGTTGGTAATGTTCACATCACTAATGGAGACAAAATTATCTCTGGGTTTGCAAACTCTGGCCAGAAAAAAAAGAAACATGCTGCTGGACGAAAATTAGAGTCAGTCAGTAAGAGAGATTAATCTCAGCGAAAATCAAACTGGACCTCTAGCTAACCCTGTGTGAATAACACTATTGATTGTTTTCTCAAACTAGAAAAGATATATCAAAAATGCCTTTTCTCTGCAAATGGTTGTCTTCTTAACTTGGTTTCATCAGGACTTTGGTCAAAACCTTTTAACATTCTACAACACGTGTATACCTTTTAGTAACTTAAGTACTGCAAGATGATTTGAGTGTGGTACAGTACTTCTTGTGACCAAAAGATAGAAATAAAACTGTAGACAGGTATTTAAGAGACCATTATCCTTCAACAGAGAGCATTTGGCGCCTTTTCTACTTTCTAGCCACTTGGGACCTTCTGTGACAGATGAAGTGAAGACGGCCTCCTTCTCTAAAAGCATTGAGCACCACCTTCACTGTTTGAGGGAATGGCAGCCTCATTTATATCTGCGTAGCCCTAGCAGTACGCTGCCAATTCTAAGACAGTGTGACACATTACGCCTTTGTGGTTACCCATAGGAGAAAACCACCTAAGCCCAAAATTACGGACTAGATAAAAATATCTACCTTAGTGTGGGAATTCTAAGTTCAAATATAGGTGATACAAATCTAGTTCATGTCATCCATCAATCCAAATATCTAAACAACCAAAGCACTAGTTTCACCATGTTTGAAATACAGCATGGAAAATAAGTCAGCACACAATTTCCAGTCTTACCACGCAATAATTAAATAATGACTTGAACCTATTGATAATACATGGCAAGAGCAATAGAAAGGTAGACTGTGCTAATATGACATGCTGGTATATTCAACTAAAACCCCAGAGGTTACTGAATTTTAAAATTTAAGTTGTAATAGAGAGCCAGAGGCAAAGGAGCAACCAGTTTCACTTGAAAAACTATAACCTAGTTTTTTCAAGAGTCTAAATTTAAATACAAGTCATCAGTCTTGACAAGAAATGAAACAGACCAAAAATGTACTGTGTACTGTAATTAAACCAGAAAGTTTAATTCACAGACTGGCATCTTTTCAAAATTGAGAAGATGGCCCTCATTAAATTAAATTAATTCAAAGAGCAACACAGAAGCTGCATATCTATAATCAAGCCGATTTGAAAAAAAAAAAAAAAAAGACATTATGCATTGATGAATTTCCAGAACATTTTGCATGATACAAAAATAGGGTGAGCATGGAATTTGTTTTACATTTTTCTGATTAAAAAGTATGTTTAAAAGTCTGTTTGAACCAGAAATCTACTAGAACAGAAAGCATTATTCTCTACTGCAGTGAATGTAGTACCACTGTAATTTTCTATAGCCATTCCAGGGCAGAATGTTTAACATGTTTTAATACCACATATGTGGATGTTCTTTTGGTAATACTAAATGTAGGGTGCCAGTGTGGTGTAGTGGTAAGGAGTAGGACTCAGAACTGAAAGGCTGCCCGTTCTATCCCCTGCTCAAGCACCACAGTTGTACACTCGGTCACTTAACCCAGGGTACTTAACCCAGAATTCAGTAAACCTCAGTAAACATCCAGCACAAACTGCAAATGAACTGTTGACATAATTGGCCTATGGATGCCCCTTTAGTCAGATGACAACCTAACCTTGCATTCTGGCATAATCTGAGCAGTTCCTGCAGCAGGGAATCCCACAGACATTACAATAGTCCAGAGTTCCCAGCAGGTTCCTTAGCTGCTATTCAGTTCCAGAGTTTCTGAATAGCACTGAAGTCATATGACTGTTCGGGCTGACTCCAACACTCAGGTCCCTTTACCCTCTATGCAAACTATGCCTTTGCACTTCAAACACAGCGACAAGTCATGTTATCCTATTATGCTATGCTTCCACAAGTTTATGCCTACACTAATCTTAGAAAAACCCTGCAACTCTTTTATGCAATTTGGTTAAAATAACATTGCTCTTTATGACATCCAGAAATATTGAACAAAAGGCGTTCTGATTATTTTGGTCATCCACCTTTACATACACAACTTGCAAAAACATGAAATTATTTCATTAATCTTTATATAAATTTTCTGTTCTATAAAATGTATCACTAACTCCAACCAACTCTCTCTCTCTCTGAATTAAAGATAAATATCTACCTTACACTAATTTATTTTCCAATCACTAAACATCCCACTGACAGTAGCAAGCAAGCTGTAATTAAGGAAGGTCTTGCAGGCTGGACTGAGAGAACAAAGTATTGTCAGAATCTGAATCTGAGTCATATTCAGTGCCTCCTGACTAGTGATACGTTATGTAAAGGGTATATACATTAGTATTAGGACGATTGTTAATTGTAAGTGTATATTAGCAGTGATATTGTATTTTCACTAATGCTACTGGTTAAGGCCCAAGATTGACTGTGCTAACTAAGAGTAGAATCTGAAAAATAAGCACACCAGTGGCCTTTAATCAGCCTGGCTCCGGTGCCAGCCTTGGATTAGCATAGTACACTAGCCTTTAACCTCGTTGGCTCAACTTTTAAATAATTTCAACACTCCAATGATTCTCTCTGTCAGCTTGGAAGACTGGGTTTAATCTAAATGTAGAGGCAGGGACATCAGAGGATTACATCCCCCGCATAAAAGTCAAAAGCAGGTCTTAATTACGAGTGGGAAAGTGAGAGAGGGAGAAGAAGGGTTTTAAAAGTAAACATCCCAGGGCTCTTTACAGATCTCAGCAGGAGCCAACAGAGAATGCTCTAGATGTATACGAGAAGGCTTGTTAAAACACATAAATCAGAGAGAACCCTTCACCAAAGTGTTCCATGTAACATTCAGCAGAGGAACAGGGAATTGCTGACAGTACATCAGTTTCTTTAAGGCCTGAAGGAGATATCTGCAGCTCGGTCACCACTGCTGGTGAGGGTGGGGGTGGGGGAGGGAATGATGGCTCAGATAATCGGCTATGCTTCTCTCTGAATGAATGAAAAGCGCTGTATTTATTTATGCATTTAGGTGTAATTCAATACTCTTGCTCTGCCTAAACTAAAGCATGAATGGCTGTCAAACCTTTATCTAAGGCTGCATCACAACTGAATCCCCAAGAGCTACGCTTGTATAAAGGCTGTGGGATGTTTGTGACCAGAAGCTGTCTTCTGTTTATAGGGCCGATGAAATCTTATTTTGAAAGAAGTGACTTTCCTCATCACAGCCAGGGGCATCATAGGTCTTTATGAAAAAATGTTCCCAAAGGTACACAATTATGTCTAAGAAAAAGGACAGTAATGAAAACAAATCGTATTACCATCATAAAATAAAATGATCACTTATTAGGTACCTTAAACATACTGAAAAATATCATATTCAAGCCACATGATAACCTCAGAGATAATACACAACCACATAATTTTGTAACCTTTTCAGATTAAGTTTCAAACTAAAGTGGTGGAATTCAATCTACAGCTAATCAAATAACACTGGACAGTGTAAAAAGTAGGACATTCAACTTAAAATGAGTAATCCTGCATTTTTAATGAATTAACCGTTATTTTATGTAAGTTTTTACAAGATAAAATTAAACCATTTTGACAACCATTCAGATGCTATGAAAAAGTTGCTGGAAGTCTGCTTTGGTGACTCAGAAACAGCCTTTAGTTTTTTTTTGGACAATGACTGCATTCTTCCTGCAAGCAATAAAGCAAATGCAAAAACCATACGTTCAGCATAGGAGCCTGGCAGTGAAGGAGATAAGGTCTTCAAGGAGCCAAACTTCGGTTGTGTATTTGACACCCGACACTGCACCTCTGTGTTCCAAGACACAGCATGATGCTGGGGAAATGAATGAACAGATCTAGTGTGTGCATCTGTACCAGTCTGTCAAAGGACAGGCGCGGGGATGTGATGTGGGAACGATTACACATCTTCCATCACATTCAGAAGCAATGCCTCTGCTGTGAGCAACTTTACACTCAGACAGGACACAGAAAACAAAGGAGACACGGATATTTTTGTCTGCCTAAATTTTAAAAATGTGATGCAAAAAACTAAAGCCACTGTGCACCGATTATAACTCAAACACTACCTTGGCACCAGAATTAATGAGAAAAAGGCACAGTTTACAGGTCGATGAACACTATATACAAAACTGTTCTTTTTAAAAGCATAATAGGGCTATCTACTGGCTAACTAGGTATCACTTAATGAGTAAAACACATCTTAAAGAAAAACCGTAAGCCAACAAACAAACATGTATATATTACATCCCAGGGTTCTGGCTTTTTATGGGTCAGGTATGGGAGGTTCAGATAATGTTGCAAAAATTTATATATATATATATATGTAGACCTTCCAATGCACATCTATAGGACTGTACTGAAGTGACTAGTTGAATACTTCTCACATTCAATCACCTCCATACCCTTCACCGCTGTTTTGCAGATAGCATGTAACAGCTGTGACTGAGGTGTGTTACGGAGACAGACCCATCACACTGTTAACACCAAGGGAATATCCATCACTGATGGCTGCTAAAGCACAGGAAATGCTGCACAGCACTGTTCCACTGAAACAGATGGGACATACTTTTCAAGTAAGGGGACAGCTGGTGCCTGTTGTAGGTGAAATTTAGCAGGAAACAACACATACTGCAGTGGTTGGAATTTCAAGTGCATAACTACAAAAGTGATGCACACGATGGTAAAATGTCATATTAGGTGTGCTTAAATATTTGAGAATGTTAAAGTAATTTCACATTTTGAGTCAAACATCCACTGACAAATATGTTTACCCACATAGCCATGAATTCCAGAACATACCATACAATGGCAGCTCCTGTTCTCTGTTTTGAACATGAACATGGCCCCCATTCTGCTGCAGGCAGTGGGTAGACTAGCAGCTTAGAAACAGTTTCTCAGTGAATGAGATTTCAGATATTTAAATTACTGATAACTGCTGGATTTGGGCTTTTGTGAACACGGGGTCTCATATATGAATGTTGAAAGTCAACATGACAGCTTCATCAACCTGCAATAATGATATGGGTAAAAGTGAACTCATTTCTTTGCTTCGTCATATCAAGATAGGCATATGGGGGGTTAGGTGGGGGTTCTGAGATCAGCTCAAGTTAGCTATTTGGAAAGGTAAAAAGATTCAACCAAATTTCTACACTGTTTACACTTCTGCGATCCACGGGCTTTGAGTTTTTTGTCAGATTTGGTAAGATGTACAGCAGGGTGCTCCAGTTAAATCAAATTAGAACTGAAACACTCTTAGCATCATTGATATCTACTGACAACTCATCAGTGAATTTTTTGTTTGTGCCTCCCAACCAGAAGCTTACATTGCAGAGCTTTGAGATATCCAAGTAATGTACACACAACTCCATACACAACTCCAGTTGTGGTGTGTGTGGATGCAATGTGAAAAAATGAAGAGAGACTCAAGAAAAATGCATGGCTTTTTGGATAAATTGTCTCTATTTGCCCTTCTAATGAAGTATACTTGATAAAAAAAAAAAAAATCATCTGTGCAGCAACAATAAAAATGTGGGAAACAGACAAAGAATAACTTGAACAGAGTGGAATGAGAAATGGCCTGATTTTTCAGGTTTCGGACAAAAGGAACTGACAGACATCGATCAGTATTACAATGTTTTACACAAATGAGTCATAAATAGTAACTTTAAGGTTCTGGGCAATCTGGACTTGGCCACTCCAGGACCGTACAATAAATTAGGTGGTGGAGGGCAGGGGGGAACTGTTAGTATCCTAGATCAGAGAATTTAAATTAAAAGGATTTTAAAAATCGGCTTCTAAAATGTTTAGCATGTTTTAATGGACTTGAATTAATTATGACTGTTTAAGAATTCATTAACTGTTTAAGAATTCATTACACTTCATGGAGGAATATCTCTATAGATTAACTATTCTTTGTGATGTAGTGTGCCACTGCTTAACCTTATCTTCTGATACGTTATGTACTAGGCTGCATGAGTGAATTAATTTTACATTATTCTAAATAAAATAAACTGTGTGACAGATATAAGCAAATCTGAGTGATCATGATCATTCATTTTGAGATCATCCAGATCAAAATTGGGGCCTGAATCTGACAACAATTACTTTAGTTAATCCCTATTCTCTCATCATCAGGATCTCTGTTGTAAAGTTCACCAAGATTGTCTTGAAGGAAAAAGACATTTGGCTGAATGTAATATGTCTATTTAGTAGTACTTTAGATATGAGACTGATTTCCAATTTACTTGAAAAATAAACATGGAAACACATATTTGTGTTTTTGTTCAATTGTTAACATTAGCATCATGTTGACTGATTAAGACTGATCGTTCATCGTCTGAGTTCTTCACCATGATCCAGCATCCCATTAAGAGGGTATTCAGAGACACTGCTATGAATTTGCTTTTGTTCTGCTTTACAGTAAAAAGCACTTTTTACTGTTCTGTAAATAGTTTGCTTTTGCTTGTCAAAGAAAGTTTTTTTTTTTTTACCTGTCAAATACCCTTGAGTACAGATTGAACGGTACTATTACCTATGGATGTCTATTTTGTGGCATTTTTTTGCTTTTTACTGACGTCAATAAAATATACTAACATCAGAGGATTTAATCCTTTGAGAGTCAGCCACATCGGAAATTTGAAACAATGGTCAACAGTAATTATGCTGGCACCAGAAAAGCTTACATCGTCTTGACAAACTTGCATATCCTGAGGTAATACTAGTCCCATGAGGATCCATATATCTGTATATATTGTTGTGATATTGTTTTTACACTGTTGTACAGAAACATTTCCTTGTATGTCAAAATTACTCTGGCAGTTGCTTTATTTCTAAAATCACAGATGGAAGGATAAAATCTATATATTCCCACAACATAACCATTTAGGCACATTGACCCAAAACCAAGTTTGCTGCAAAAATTAGAAAAGTCCAAACTAGTGCAGCCCAGTGAAATGTCCCCATCACCATAAAGGGGAGATGGACAATATTGCAATCAGGGTAATATAAATGAAGTGTGATCTACGTGATCTCCTGACATCCCTGCTGAAAAGGACTGCCTCCTCTGGCCAAAAATATTTGTTAAATTTGTTCAGACTCTGAGGTAGTCATCCGGTAGTCCTCCTGTCACTCACTGCGATGCTCACTCCACTTCCGGGTGAACTCAGATATCCTCTGATATGATAAACTCAGAGGACCATGGTAACAGAGGTCCTAGGTGAACAGCACTTTATTGTCACTACAGTAATGACTGAATTATGCTGAAAAAAGTCTTTGGTTCCCATTATTTCTCTTAAGAGAGCACAGTAACCATATTGCATACTTGACTCAACTAATGGCTTCTGATAATCCTTCTTTTATACACAATGTGCTATTTCTAATATGCGTTTTCATCAATATTCCAGAAATTAGAATAGATTTTTTTCCACCTTTTCACATAAAATTACTGTAATAATTGACATCCAATATTTTTCTCCAATGAACACTTCTTAATGTATATATAGGCCACTGATGCTTAATCTATTAATCAAAGTATGTATTCCTGTTCTCTTGAATGAACAGCCTGTCATGCAGAGGAACCATCAACAGCAACCATGAAAATGCTTCTTCTTTTCAAACTAAAAATTCAAGAAGCTGACAACAATGTCAAACACTATGGCTGTTACGATTATCATAATTAAAAATGGATTGTCATACGTCATGCTGAATTAGAATATAAGGTCAAAAAGCCTTTTCTGTATATAGAATTCACAATTATATCATAGTTATATAAGCTTGAAATGTTTTGACATAACTTAGTGTGCAATGCATAAAATGTTTATTATTTGTTTAAAAATTTATAGAATGCTGTTTATTGCAAGACCGAATGGGAACATTACTGATATTCTCAGAATTTTCATTTTTCCGCTATTAAAAATGTATGGATATATATATATACTTGGCCATACTTTTGTATAAATTTCATAGAAATATACTGCTTACTAACATTACCACCACTATCATTAATTAAAATGCAGTGCAAGCAACAGAAACAGCAACAACTACAACAGCAGCAATAATAATAATAATAATAATAATGTACAGTATAGACTGCAATTCAATCAAAACCTGGAATAGAACAATAGTTCAAAAAAGTGACCTGGGTGTCATGTGTACTTCAAGTCTTCATTGCAACAAGTCCTTATCCACAGCACAGCAGAACCAAATGTGCATATTAGACTCTCTTTTGCATTGATCTACTGGATCAATCCTTTCAGGATCTGTCACCAGTGCAACACACAGACACTTGTGTGCATTAGTTACGTTATAGCAATTTGGTTAATTGTTTTCTCCTACAATGTTCAACCCCCTGTACATAACTAAAATAACACGTATTATAGGTAGGAGAAATAATTAAAGTGATTATTTTCATTTAGCCTCTCATCCATTTGTACCATTTTCACAATGCCAGTCATTAAAGAATGTGTATGTTGTCTTTCTTACAGGACTGTGGAAAATTAGATTATATAATGACAAACTAGTAAATAGGGAAATAAAACATGCTGTCACCATTGCAAAGTAAGCATGTGTGTAAATCTCACAAAACTAGAGTCTGAACCTGTTTATGTTCCTGATGTCAATAGGTTGGTATTCCTCTTTAGTAAAAATATGAATTTGTCCACATGCCTTACACACTGTTGTGTGCATATTGATAATACTGGAATATGAAAAGGGAATTAAACTCAAGAGGCAGCCTGGCATGTTCCAGAAATTACATTCTAGAACCAGAATTGTATTTCTCAACAGTTTCTCAACCCGATTCCAATGGAGAGGCAAATTTGATGACATGCAATAATCATTTCGTAATATGTAGTAACATACCAATTTTATGGCAGTCTATAGTGAGGGGTAGGAGTTAAGTGGGTTTCTGGTACTTTATTACTAACAGTTAAGGGACCTAATGGATCAGCCCCCCAATGCATACAGGACATGCTCAAGGCCTACAAGCCAGTGAGAGCATTGCGTTCTGCCACCTCAGGTCGCCTCTGTGTCCTGAAATACAAGGGCAGCATCTCTTGGACCCGCCTCTTCTCAGTACCTGCTCCACACTGGCGGAATGAGCTTCCTGCTGAGATTCATACAATAGACTCCCTGGGTGCCTTCAAGAGAAAACTGAAAACTCTTCTCTTCAAGCTGTATCTCTAGTCTATCCTCCTCTTTATCTATCCTATCTATCCCCATTTTCTGTTAAAAAAGCACTCTAAACTAGTTTAGCACCTAACTCAGTATCTTACTGACCTCTTGTATTACTTCTCGATAACTACTATTAGCATAGTGATGCACTTATCTGGAAGTCACTCTGGGTAAGAGTGTGTGCTAAATGACGTAATGTAATGTAATGTAATATAATGAATAAACGAAAGGCAACTATAGGATCATATTTAATGACAGTCCTTCTAGTACAGTAATTTTTTTCATGTCAGGATTAATGCAACACTCACTGTCTCATATCAATGAGGCTAGGATGTACTGAATACAGTAGCTAAAAGGAAAGAACATACATCTACTTCAGTAATGTTTGCTTTCCTTTATAGAGTATGGAATTATGGATGAGGATCTCTGCATATTTGTAGAAGATTTACAAACATGCAAATGCTACAAAGGTTATTCATTTAGAAAATAACAGTTCTTGCTATATTTTGCAAGTCATGTGGTGTTGTTTAAAAAGAAGCTGTGATCCTTTTGTGATCTAATTGTCGTGATCTAATTTACAAGCAATGGGTATAGTAAGAGTGTGCAATATTTCAAGGCTGGAGTTTCTCCAAAAGTATGTACTCATTGCCTTGAGGTAGACAAAACAAATCACTTTCATAATTAGCTAATTATATCCTTTCAGCTAAATTGCAGAATAATTATTGAAGTTTTATTGCAACAAAAGGAAAGATTTCTCTTGCATGAGACACCACTATAATTACCATCTTTTATTAGCATTAGAGTCATCAATTAATTACTTGTGGTGTAACTATTTTGATTTACAAAAAATCTTCAACATCAGTCAGGAAAAAAAGTCATGTACAACCATATATTTTGCTTAAAGCTTAAAACAAAGATAAATTGGATGTACCGTACAACTCCCTCAGTCCTGATTCATACCATTTTCCAAACCAAAAGGCCTTTTCTTTCCTGCTGCATTTCCACACCACATTTAGCACCTAATGCCCTCATCATTTAGGCTGAACACTTTTTGCAGAACTAATCTGAGCTGACCTGAAATGTAAAACTGAAAACAGAACTCTGCCTGTGTGATCAAGACAGGTAAACCTTTGAGTGCTGTTGTCAATGGAGATGTTACAGTAGTCTTACATCTTGCTGAAGGACAGATTCAAACTCAGTCTTTTTAAAGAAAGGAGTCATTCAATGTAACTATTACACTAATGAGCACCTTGCCTTACATTCATAAGCACTGCTTGAAAATGGAAAGGTACTTTATTCAAATAAAATTATAAAACTTCTTTGCTGGGGAACTGTGACTATATCTCCACCTTACCTGCCCACAAAGCTAAGGAACTATCAACCATTCACTAGATGTGATATGAGTTATGCAGCCATTCTGTCATAGCACAAAGTCTGCATGTTGTGATATAACTACTGACAAACAGCCTTCAGTGTGGTTCACCAAGAGGTACATTAATAAAACTAATATACACACACAAAAGATGTTGATAGTTCATATATCTGTTGGTATATCACGTTATGACTGTATCAAAATTTGTAAGCCTACTTGCCTGACAGTTTCAAGTGAAGGGCTTTCTTGCAAAAACAGTTATATATAGATATATGTAAGGACAGACATTTCATAAACACCTCTCTCATAGCAACTATCTTTGTATTTGGTAGTTAAATATAGATAGACATGCAAGTAATTTAATTTTTCTTATTAACTGAATTGTAGTTACAGTATCCCAAAGGCATTTTTCATCTTTGAGCACATGTAGTTGCACTCTGTGATTTTTGAACTGCAGTGGTCTGAATTCAGAGAAACAATTTACCCACATTACGCACAGTATGACTAAAGTGTGCGTGTGCAGTTCATCATTCATCCAGGCAGGGAGCGCTTTAGCGGGCTGACCATCTATATTCCGCATAGTCAGTATTGCTAAACAGGAAATGAGCGGATTGTGACCAGAAGATTCTGTATGACTACACAGTCATTCAGTGCTATCTGTGGCTGATGTGACTGATGAAACACAATTATAAATGCTCTGTTTTTGTGGTGTCAATCTGGCCTGCATGGCCTACTTCAATGAAGTTTGTCTTAGCAGCGTTCAGCAGTCAGGAAGACCTCATGACCACATTTCACAAATCACAGTCGGACATGTCTTTCTCTTTGACCTATTGTCAATGGGCTGTTGTTGAAATATGCTCAAGAGGTTCCTAATTGCAGACTAATATGACTGCACATAAGAATGGTGACTTCAATCACCTATGAAGACCATGGTCGTGGTCTTCTGAAAAACAAAAGTTTATGTGAATCAGTTGTTGCTCGCAAAGGTTTAAGACATTCAAAGATTCAAACATCAAAAGTTTACTTTTACATGAGAGAAAAGGGTTGGCACAGAACAAGCCAATGCTTTCCTAAGGGAGCTAAAGCCAGAAAAGAGTTTTGAATATGCTATGAAATTGAAGCATTTACCTCATTAAACACACACACACAAAACCAAGTGAGAGACAATGTTGATACTTGTCTTTTTTTTAAAAACGTCAACCTAAGGCATAGCCTCCTAGCATTTACCATTAAGTGAATGTACCTCCTACATTTGACCTGCCTCCTCACAGTTGTATCCTGTCACCTGGGCATTGAGGGTAAATAACACATTGAAATATGCAAATGAACTATGTTGTGCTTTCCTTTCCTGCTTCAGTAATGGAAGCCTGATTGACATGATGCAATGAAAGAGGAATAAATTGAACTAAAGACAGCAGCTCAATGCATCCTGAAATATTAAGTGGGGAAGAGACATACAATGTCAGTAATCTGACATCTCATAAATCCTAGACTCTGATCCTTGATGGAATATCCATGGGTTGATAATAGATAATAGGTAGACAGAAAAGCCAACTCATACATCATTTACCACAGCTGTTGGCAAATAGAAAAACCAAAATCCTGAAACACCCCCCACACAGACACACACCAATCTTTCAGAATTAGGCCAAATAAAACTACTGCAAAATACTGCATTATAAAAGCTTTACAGTGAGGAATATTTCCATTACATGCATTGCATTGCAGGGTGGAACTCCTGGCATTTACATATTGTCCATAGTGACCACACCCCCAACCCCCCGAAAATGGCATTTTTCATAGCTTTGGGCCCTTACAATTACAGAGTAAAATTAACTATTAAAACCTCAACAACATTCTGAAATTTAGTTCACTAGCAAACAAACAGAAAGGGAGATCATGTAAATTTCTAAGTTGTAGAATGTCATTTATTTCTGAAAAATTACTCATATTTGAAATTATTCAACATTGTACAGTAAATCTCCACCTAGCCTATTGAATGCTCTCACTTACACATACTGAGCTAAAAAAGTTTTGTATTTTCCTGAAATTTTAAACACCAAGACACTTTTCATTTCATTTTCATAACAAATATTACAATGTTAGAACACTGTAAGACCTCAGAGCAAAAAAGTATTCACACTCAGAATGCACACTATAATTTGTCTTGAAAAGGCTTGCACTTACTGTCAGCCTGTGAAGTCATCCAAAATATTTGTGTGAATACACAATATCAAGTCAAAACCTGTCAGATGTTATACTATAGCAACAGTGCATACTGTAATCTTGCATGGATTTTTTCTGACAAACTTAGTCTCTTCCCTAATAATGCATGCACTAATATTGCTTATGTTTTATTGAGCAATTGCACCCAGACAGACTAACACATTTTTGTATTGCGTTAGTTGTGTGATCGTGTGATTTACATTTACATTTTGTTAGCAGAGGCTCTTATCCATAACATACAAGATGTATGTTTACATTTACATTCTTGACATCCAGCAGAGGCTCCTTTCTATGGCAACTCCCAAAGTTGAGAACAAAGTGCATTTAACAAAAGGACGTGACATGTTACACAAACAAGGACACCACTATCCACACATTATCAAAAACCACTGCTAAACACAGGGCCAACACTGTAAATGTGCCCTCGGTCCAACACACAAGTGCAACCCAATATAGTCAACCCAACAGAGGAACTGTACCATTCTAATACAATATTAGGGTGCAAAATGAGCTCTTTGGTCCACCAGCTAGTGCGGCTGGAAGATGAAAAGATTCAAATCAAGCTACATGTAAACTGGATCCTGCATAGCGCACATCTGTGTGGAAGGTTCACCAAGGTTTTAGAAGTGCCACACTTGTTTCAAGAGTTATTTGTGGACGTTCAACAATAAAAGAGAATTTTGGTGTATTAACATATAAAGCTTTTCCTAGATTAAGGATATAGACCATATACCTAAACATCAATGAAATGAGCAAAATGGAATTTTAATAACGTGGAACATTTGGAACATTTAATTAATATCTCCTTAATCTGCATGAAACAATGCTTTTAAAGATTAAGCATAACTGGATATCACCAGAAGAACTAAAACATTAAAAACAAATATGAATTCTAGAACAAAGAATAATGTGCTTCACTGTTCACAGCTTTCTTGATCTTTGTTCCTTATTAACGCATTTCATCAAGCAATGAGGAGCAAGCAAATGTAACTGGACAATAGAGTAACATGGATGAATCAAAGAAGAAAGGTTACAAGTCAAGGAGCGAAATTGTGTGTTTCTGTTACGCTTCTGTGGATATAAGAATGGTTTGTCAGGGAGTGACAAATTGTTCAGATAACATGCAGGGGGAAGCAACATGACGGAGTCAAAGAAAAAAATATGTTGAGACAAGAGGGAGTGTAGTGGTCCTGGATTTTTAGTCGAAGGGGAGACAGGATGAATGATCAGCTAGAATGTGGATTGTGTATTTTTCTACAGCTGAGGGTTAAACAGGCTAGGACAACACCTGACATTTATGAACACTACACACCTTCCACATGCTCTGACCACATCCAATGGGTTTCAATGAGAGGTACAGCAAGCACGTCAAGTCAATGGTTAATATTTACTTGCTGTACCAATATATGCTGATACACATCATTCAGTTAGGCAATCATCTAACTTGGTGGACAGTTTTGAAACCAAAAAGACTTAAGATGCTTGTAAATGATATCTCTACTCCACTTCATAATTGTGTTTTTCATTTGGAGGGAGAGCGTGGAAACATTGTTAAAGTATTTCTCAGAATATACATACATAGTGTTTACTGCATGTTAAGAGTTATATTAATTGTCAGACTTTTTTGTTTATGAATGTGGTCCAGAAATGAATAATGTGGCTGCTGGTGTTATGATTTGATTACAATGTCAATTAAAACTGCAAGATATTTTGCCAGACCTATGTGCAATATTACTTATTACAACTTATGCACCAACATTACCTCTATCACACTGACTACAGTCAACATAAAGAGAGTCGCCTAATATTAAGTATCCCTTGGTGGTAGATGAGCCACTATAAAAATAGGAGAGGCAGAAATTTTAAATTTAGTTGTTAATTATCCTGAACTGGGGTTTGATTGTATAGCACAATTAGTGAGCATGCCAATTTAAATACAGCTCCATTAGCAGCTGATTGCATCTAATGTGACAGCATTACTTACCTCTGTGCTCTTCACATAAAATCACTTCAGTTATTAGTTAAAAAATGGTTTTTAATGAAGACCAATCTCTGATCTCTTTGGTATTAATCACAATTTAACACATACATTTAACACAATCTGTTTATTATTATTAAAATATTTAAAGTGAGGCGCACAGAGGCACTACAAGGCTACAAAATAATACCCAATAAAGTAAAAAAGAATTGGCTACTGATGGATGTTCAGTATTTAAATTTTCAAGCTTATTAATAAAAAACAAAAACTGTAATCAAAAATAAAGTTCAGAACAAGGACAGTTTCTTACTGAAGAGGTGCATTACTTGTCAACTTATTATGGCTTTGCTAAAAAAAAAAAACTTGGGCAATGAGACAGAGTACAATTGGAATGTTACTTATACAGACTACAAGTATAACAAGGACTTGTATTCAAGCTGTCTCTGATTGTTAATGCCACTGTCTGAAAGGCTGGCACAAGCAAATCCACTAAGAACAACTCCCTTATGAAAGGCCCTGTCTAATACTTCCATACACCCCCAAGGATGGTGTTTCAATTTTCTGACCCTTCTGAAATGTGAAAATAAGAAACACATTGTTCTTCTTCTACCCTAGAATCACATAGGAGGATCATGATGACCCATTAATATCTGCACATGATCCATAATGAAGCAGACATAAAAATGTAGTTAAAATATAAACATATTGAGTCACACATTAATTAACAAACATATTTATGTATCTAACATAAAATGCATTTCAGCCTGAGGATATCAACATATTTATAAAAATGAATATTATTTTCATTTCTGCTTCATGGATATGAACTCTAAATAGGCTCTAAATAGGCCTGGTTCCCTTCTGTTTGTGGAGAAATCACTTCCTTGACTAGTGATGGCAGTGGAATCCAAGGACCATTTATGAAGAGAGATTACAAAAAGACATTGGGAGCAGGTTATTACTGTTACTCGGTGGAAAAAAATACAGGTGCATCACTGAGGTAGATTCTAAATAGCTTTTCAGAGGCAGAGCAACTTACCATGAACCTCTTACCATCTGTAGCAGATTTGTTGCAGTTTGCCCTTGGACTGTTTGTGGGACTTCCTCTGTTGAGGATACACTTTAACTCGTATTTGAGGTTTCACTAATTTATTGTGCAAATGGAAGGAAAGCAAGTCATAATAAATTAGTATTGAAATGTATTTCATGAATTTCTGTCATTGGAAACACCAGTGTTGGTTCTGTATGTGTACAATGAAGGAGTAAATAAATACTGAAAGGAACTTTAAAAGCACAGCAAGCTATATGACATTCCTTCTGTCAAATAGGGTAGAAGAATACTACAACTAACTTTGTGAATGTTTGTCTTAATTTGATTTTTAGACCTCTCAGTCTAATATTAATGCATCAGGTGAAGTAAACATTTTGCAGTGAGACTGAATCAGTTGATATCGGAAATTTGTGAACTGAATCAAATCCACAATCGACTGCTGATTAAGCTTGAAACTTGAGTTCATTCTGCTTCACACCTCGGGAGGGCCGAGCAAACCAACTGTTCTTGGCCACGGGGACCATGGAAGCAGCTACGGCTGAGCTGTGTTCTTTAAAATGTGCTCTCTTCTTTTATGAATGTTTTAGTGTGTAGTGATTAATAGGTTCTGCATGTTGATAATATTAGTCAAAGTATATGGTTAATTCCAGGACATGTCTTGTGGGTGTTTGTGTTATTTGTTATATTGTGTGTTTTATGGCGCTGGACACCTTGACATAGTGTGTCTAATGGAGATCAGAGTTGTTCAGAGTCGGGTGTGATATATATTGTCCTGGGTCGTGCTCTGCTGATATTGACCTCTGTGAAGTCTTTTTAGAGGCAGGAGCAGATATGGATAAAAATTGACTTTTTTCCCCCCTTTTGATTGAGTTCTTTACTGATGATTTCAGGCCTCTGCAATAATACTTTTTTTGTGGCAAGGACTTTGACTTCTTTTTGTTATCTTTACTTTTTTTAACCTGTTCTTTATTTTTTGCCCTTTTTCATCACTTGGTCCACTTGAGTTGATTTGGTTTTCCAATTTTTGTTATCAGTTGCACAAGCTTTGATAAAACCCTGCCATTTTGTACCCTCACTCTGTCCTTGTTTCTTGTGGCTACGACCACCTTCATAGGGGGACGGTACTGCTCAGGGCGGGTCTGTCACACATTTATTACAAATCTTGGCAAAAAATGTCTCCCAAAATAATGTAGAAACGGGCCCCAAATGGCTTGTCTTGAAATTTGCTGCGTCTTACAGCCTTACAAGGTTTTATCTCATCCACGTCATCAGCAGATGAATGGGAGCCCACAGCGGTGGAACAAATTAGTTCCATTCCACCGGCGATAGCGGTGGGTGTGTCAGCAGGGGTTTCCCCATCTCGCTGCACTCAGGCACCCCGCAGATCATCAGGTAACTGCATGTTACTCAGATGAAGTTGGTGAAGCTGTGTGCCTTTCCCTTAGTTGACGCTTACTTCCCTGTAGTACATGCGGTGACTTACAGTGTGAGAAACAGGCATGCCAGTGTATCGGAGGATTGTATTTGTTACGCCCAGTGCTTCTGTGCAAGAGCTTGCGTACCATGGCATGCAATTTGCCATTCCAAAATTGGGATGGGGGGGGGGGTATACTAAAATAACGCGATGAGTTCATTTGCATATCTGTGCATTTCCTTAATACCAGTTAAATTCTGAAAGTGGAGCATTGAAACTATGTGTGCAACTATGTAATTTACCAATGGATTTTATCCTTTATAGGTCATAAGCCTTTGGAATTGCATTGTAAGCATAGTGAGTAGTATGTAGTGAGGAGTATTACCATAACAATAGCATTTTTGATGGCGGCAGTGATGTGGAAAATGACTTTGCAGATTCTATAATTATGCATTACCTAAAAAGCCCCAATCAATGACTACCCAAAACCATAAACCTCAATCCAAACTCAGCACCACAAAAATGTGTTCATAAGACAGTAACATGCAAAGTTGCAGATTTTGCATGCTGCAGTTCATTCTTACCCAATAATTTCAATTGCAAAGAGTGAGTGAATGTGAACACAGTACCTCAAATGACAATTTCATTGTTCTGTCATTTACTGCCACAGCACATCAAGACCAATGTACTGGATACACCACTGGTCGCTCATAAAATCAAAGTGTACAGTGATCTGTAAACAGTTCAAACCCCCCCATAAAATCACAGAGTAATTCACACTCCCTGCTCCACATTGTTTTCCTATCCCTCGACAATGTCACTGAAACCAAAATGCAGCTGTTTCATTTATTGATATACGGCTGGGAGGTTCCAGGCCTGAGTTAGACTTTACTTCAACGGTTTTAAAAGCAGCAGTTTGTGAGACTGCGAATCTCACAATCTATCAGGGCCATCCTTTGAAAATGCACACAGTACACACAGACTCATCACTGATGGTTTATTTAGCTCTCTGACAGGAGAGGACTTAAACCAACATGAAGGCTGGCATCGTACCTCCACTTTGAAGACCTTACTGTATGATGACGTGCCATGACAACTGCTTTGAGGCCCCTTGAAGATATACTCTTACATTGTTTTGATATTAGTCAATAATTGGGTAGCTGTATAGCAACGTGAAAGTATTTTTTGGAGAAATAGGATTGAAGCTATCTACCCAATGTGGTAGTTAGCTAACGACATCAAACTTTTGACAGCAGTGGACCATACATGCTGCCATTCTGTGCACTTTCTACTTTAGCTATACAGACAATGTGACAACTCAGAAGTTGTGATAATGCGTGAATCGCCTAACAAGGTGGCAAACACCAAATGTATAGGAATTTACAGTGGTATGACCTGCACGTATTTTTCACATATTGTGGCACATAGAAACACATTGCTCAATATAATTACAAGAAGAGGACAGAAAACACACAAGCAGGAAAATAAATGTTTTTTAAACAACTAAATTAAGGAAAATCTACTGATGAAGATATCTGACACACAAATGGAAAGTCCCACCTTTTTCTGGCTATTACTGAAGTGTTAAAGATCTCTTTGTGTCGTTGTTGGCTACAATGAAAAGACATGGCTATTGGCCAAATAGAGTTTAAATTATCTAGACAGGACAGACCAAAGGTGAAAAGTAATGTTAAGGCTTTGTCGTATTTTCAATGACATGGTGGCCAGAAAAATAAGATGTGCCTTTTATCTGAAGTGGCCTAGTATAAAAAATAGAATTTTGTGTGCTTAAATGAACTTATATGGTACAAAAGTAATTAGTGTAAGGTGTAAGGACTCAGATTTCAGGGTTGTTGTAGTTGTTTTTGCAGGAAAAGAGCTTCACTCACTCGTAACTCTATTATATAATTTGACTGGCTAGCATACCTGTTATACTATTATTAATTCATTCATTTCATTTGATCTTAAATGTTATGCAAGAGGTTTTTTTTTCATGTGTAATACCATGAGGTCTATAATAAGTGAAAATTGCAGTAAAGAGTAACCTTAAATTTGTTGTTCTGCATTAAGCACACAGTGGCTTGACTTGCAGGTCCTTCAAGCTCAGGCAGTTCTTTTTAGTGACTTATGTAACTGGCACATTGTTACTTCACAAAAGAATAACCTTACTTTATCATTCCAGTAGTTCATCATGTATCACACTTAGATTTGTAAAAGACATCTACTTAAATACTTCTAATATTGATCATATGAACGTCAATGAAAGTTTTAATAAAGCTAATAAAGTTTCCTTCATATATTCATGCTCACTGTTCATTCATTTAAACTAGATTGTTATCTTATGGCTCACCCAGATGTTGCCATCTTGGTGGTATGGTTTCCAGTTTCTTCCTGTGTCGCTGTAGAGGAGCCTGTATCGTGTTGTCCAATCAGAGCTGCTGTATCTACCTTGCGTTGCTATGGATGACACTTGTTTCCTACTCCCCAGGTCCACCTGTAGCCACTGGTAATGGTCACTGTCCAGAGGGGACCATCCTCCAGCACCTGCACATTGGAGAAATCCAGACACATCAGTGCGACAAGCACTTTCTCAGGGAAGCCAGAGGTGATGCGAGATACTCCACCTGTAGATCTCCTTACATTTCTACATGAGATAAAGCATGTATTGTATGATTTGTATAGGATCATAATCTCAGTTTCCATACTCTGGAATCATGTATTATGATGACAAAATATGTTTTGGTTTTTTGAAGTCAGTTAAATGTTTTGTAGACTGACAGTGTTTGCTGAAACAATAATTCTCACAATCTTTTCTCAATTAGGATCTTTGTTGCATTGCATTTTCCCTGGAAGTTGCGGGTTTCCTATTGTACCAGGAGATGCACAATTTCCAGTGTGTTGTGTCCTATTTTTATGTCTGAGAAGCGCCTTTATTCTCAAACAATCCCCTTCTCAAGGATTTCAGACTTGCACCTGAGCCTGAGGGAAAGCATCTCCCATTCAGCTCATTCAGAATGTGTATTTGTGCAAACACATTTTATCGGGTGAATACAGAGCCACCGAAGAGATGCAGGAAAAGACCCATTGTATGGAAAATAAATCCACCTCTTTTAAGAGCACCACCTATTCGGCAAGTGCTACAGAGATAAGCTTTGAAAAGAAGTGGGCTAATTAATTGTCACCATTTTAAAAAGCCACACTGGATTTTCTGATGGCTATGTTTCAATGAAACAGGACAACAAAACAAGGGATACATAGTGCAATGCCATAAAAAACAATCCCATATCTATGCCAGTTATGTATCCATTACCTACAGCTTTAACCTGACCAGATAAACACAGAATATCATTGAAAAATCAATGCTTCTGAGTCTTCTAAAAAAACGCCTTTTGTGTTCAGGCTAAACGGACCAAAAATCAGTGAAGATATGCTGGGGGATTTTCCTGCTATTAGAGAGACCCAAAAGGATGGTTGGCGTTTTAATGCTGTGTGGCCGTGCGGTAAGGGGCGACAGATTGGGGTGTCCAGCGAGTGGGACTGAATTAAATTTGGAGAAGAGCTGAAGGGAGCCGAGGGACAGCCACTCCACTGCGAGCTGCCACCAAGGCAGATGTTCACTGGAGATAAGGGGAGCAGGAGAAGGGCAGGGGAAGGAGACGAGGAGGCAGCTGGGTGAGCAAAAGCAGGTCATGGAAAGAAACACAGCTCTGGGAAGGAAACTTCATGGTACCGTACCATATCTGATGAGGCCGATAAGAATCAAGCGGAAAAGGGGGAAATCTCAGATTGCGTGTCACTACTGTGATACTGCAGGTGCCTTTCAGGCCAGTAAGGTTTCTGGATACATTCTGACACTGTCCTATTCCTGTTATATCAGTTATATAGCTGATGACAAAAATGGTCTCATAGACACTTGAACTGTTTAGGGAATTTACCTTGAACTGTCCTAGGCGTTACGGTGCCAAAGTAACTACAAAGCTGTCCAAGGTAACGCCATCAAAATGGCTGCCGTCTTTTTCCTAATAATTTACTGTACTGGCTGTGTATGTTCTTCCTCTAACCTATCCCTTCGCTCCCAGAAATACAGCCAAAAGTTATCTTGAAAAGATCCAGTGTTGAAATGAAAGACTTCTTTATGACTTTTTAAAAGCAGTCCTCCTCTTTGAGCAAGTGCTTCTTTTTGTGTTTCACTTTATAAGTTCCTTTTCTTTTACTTTTTACATGGATGATCAAACTCAATTTTCTTGCCAATTCCAAAAAAGCCTGTTGGCTTTTTTACTTGTGAATGTAATATGACATATTTCATCCACCGTTAAACCCCAGGATCTGAAGTCTTGTATCATTATCTACACTTCTCTCACAGCAGGGAATCACTGACATTGTATAATTCACATCTGACGAGCAAATTACTTTTAAGCGCAGCATATGTTGGTATGCAATATGATCAACCTAGAAGTGCTTTGAGAGAGACGGAAGTGCACATTGACTTAAATTGCACACAGAAAGTAAGGTAATAAAGGTAAGGCACACAAGCACTAATGAGTAGAGGAAGTGAACAGTGTTACAGATCTTTTAAGGTTGAAAAGGAGATGTGTTTTTAGAACATTTAATGATACTTGACAGTGTCCCTTGTACTGCTTTCTTCAACTACAGATGTATTCACAGAGAAAGGAATAAGCACAATGTTGAAAGAGCTGATAAATATCATCAGTGTCACTGTGTTTAGATGGCACACCAGAACATGGGTTATTGGCCTCTTTTTTTTTACAATCATATCTCTGTTTGCATAATACACAATATTATCCAGACCAGCTTAGTGCAATTTTTATGTCATGCTTTCATAGGGCTGGACATTTAATTCAGGTTAGGTACGTGCCCAGGGGTGCAATGCAGTGGCATTGAAATATCAGTTTTTTTTTTTTTTGTTAAAATCCCTACTCCTTTTCAATACACCACTCTGCTTTTCATATTCAGTTTTCATAGATTTTACTAGTTTTTTATATAAATGATTTGATCTATTGGGTGAAATAAACAATTAGAAAAAATGCCAAACATGCTCCTCAACTCATAAAACTGTGTCAAGATTTTTTGCATGTATTTAGTTATGAATGAGTGGTTGATGGAATCCAGGACTATGTGTTATTAAGCAACTCATACATACTTGAAAATTAGATTCATAGTTAAACAATGCACTGCACTGAAACTAAGAATTCATAAGAAAACAAATGTTTAAAAGATTTTTACATTTCATATTTTCAACTTTCTTGGTCCCTCCACGCTGTTAAAAAAGGCATTTGATTTAGCTGGGTAATTGATGTGGACTCAGAGGAGTATCTGAGGATGAAAAGAAAGAAAATGAACTGCAGGGATCACTGCCCGCGTACTGCTTATTAGTACCCCAATCTCATGCTTGGCCACATTGGTATTCTGCAGATTCCAGATTACAGAATGAAGCACCCGGGCTCCACAACGCACAGTCTTCCCCCACCACCACATTCAGTCCCCTCAATTGTTTCCTGGTTCCTGCTCTCATTAGCTTCCCACTGGCTTCCCATCTCCCTCTGCTCTCCCTTGGCAACCTGCACAGTGCCCCCCCCCCCCACCCCACCCACCCACACACACACACACACACACACACACGCACACACACACACACACACACACACACACACACACACACACACACACACACACACAAACAAACACACAAACACACACACACACACACTCCAGCTGCACAGGACAAACAGGTTTCCACTCTAGTGGGATTTGACCTTTTCCTCCTCCAAGTGCACTAGGCTGGCTGCTATCTCACAGATGAATTGTCTCTAAATGGACGTCCTCACTGCAAGAGGGAACGGTCTGGTCATCAACTGCGCGTGGCCAAGGTTCTTGATGGATGATGCAGAAGTTCATAATTTAACAATTTAAAAATGCTCCTAGAACACATGTTGCAAAGCTGTGGTAGTTTCAGCATCTTAAGGATTACTCCAACATCTTAATGTGTTAAATGTGATCTTTTGTGTAATTCCAGAGTCAGTGGAAACTCCAGATGGCAGGACATCACCATCTCTGAGGTGTCCTAGTGTTGATTTTGGCTTGCAGTTGAAACACTTATACACACCTGAGCCATCTTTCATGTGTGTATAATTCTCTTTTTTGCAGAAAACCGTCAATGTTTCTTGTCCAAATAAGCACACTGTGTACATAAGTATACAGTGATGGATCTAAGGATACCCTCAATCCAGGTTGAACAGAACTTTATTTCAGGACAATGCTTTCCTATGTACAGTAGACATAGTGAGAGGCCAAAAATGCCAAATGATAATTTCATTCAAGCATGAGTAGAACTGAAATATTAATTTCTCAGCTGTTTTTTGCAGGCAATATTGTATGGGAAGTAAACCATGCCATCTTCTCTATGGACACTTTGAAGAAAAAATGAAAAAGAAAAAAAGAAATT
This sequence comes from Megalops cyprinoides, assembly GCF_013368585.1. Lineage (NCBI taxonomy): Eukaryota > Metazoa > Chordata > Actinopteri > Elopiformes > Megalopidae > Megalops > Megalops cyprinoides. The sequence continues at coordinate 14,040,811 of NC_050584.1, forward strand.
AATAAACCTGACCTGAAATGTTTAGTTACTGACTGGCTATAATTACTCTCAGCAAGATTTTTTCAATCTGCAAACTATAGTAGTGAATAGCTTCCATTGTACAACAGATGTACTGCATCCTCAGAATATCTCCAGCTTAACTGCAATTATATATTGTCTTTTAGTAGCAGAAATACATGTTCTTGTCTTGTTCAGAAATACTTGTTCTAGTCAGTACCTTTATATCTGAATGTGTAGACCTACTGCATGTACATTTATTCAGAAGTTAGATCCCCACATTCACTCTTTTAAACTCACAAGATAAACAAAAACCTGAAAACATGAGGCTGTAGCTGAGTATGACTTCAGACATTGAGCTCCCTCCCCTAGAAATAGCTGGGTCACTGTAATTGATATTCTCAACAGCAGAGATGTAAAAGATGGAGACTTTGATGGACATGTCTTCCAAAACAATATGACATATTCTACCTGCATATAAGGAGCTTTTGACATTACATGCACCCAGTCAGAAGAATAACAATGCCATTGACAGCCACAACTGAAGCCTACACTTTTCCAGCCTCACAATAACCCACAATAACCAAGTCCACTTTTGGTAAATGCTGATACTTACTGATTGATCATTAAACAAGCTATTTGAAATGCTATGGACACTGTGGAGTATATTTAAGTGGGCAATGTGGTTGAAGTTAAAAGTTAAAGTTTCTTTGCATTATTGTCAAAGTTTTAACTAACACCTTTTCATAAATCTGAAATGTGCATTAATACCTTTTCCAAATACATCTTTGCCTACCTGTTTCAACAGGCAAATACAAACATTTAGTTTTTTGTCTTGAACCATTACTACAGAAAGTAGAACTACTACATTACTAAAAAAGGAGACAACACTCAATTTAGCAGTGTTTCCACAAATAACTTTGTGTTGTGATGAGAAGAAATTAATCAGCCATTACGGCATATTATGATCTGCACATTATATACTGTATAATTGCATTTAGACTGGATATGCATCACAAGGAGCACCATATGAATGTTATTCATGAAATCCATAGCTCAGTCAACGTTTTCACTTTTCAGAGCCTGGCAAAGATATATCTGGTTAGCAATCCTATATGAAATTATATGCGATCTATATATTTTATTCAGGGTAAATAAATGCAGTGGATGGCTCTGAGCAATAGATTTAAAGGCTTCGGAAAGAGAGGTTGAGTTTGAGAGACAGCGGGGAAATGTTATGTTTTTATTCATACAGGATAGTCCTATGGGGGGAGGGGGAGTTCTTTCTGAAACACTGACAGTGCAGAGAAAGAAAGAATCCAATTACTGGAAATCAGCACGCAGACAATAGTGTAAACAATTCAAAGGATTTCAGTCTCTAATGTACTGAGTTACTGTTGTTAAGTTATGTGTTTAGGGAAAAGCTGAAATGTTTCAGAAGTGTTATCACTATTTGGACATAAGCATACTGGTTGATGAGGCATCGAAAAATGTCATTGTTCCCTCTAAAAAAACCCGTCTTGCTATGTGGTAAAAGGAACTACAAAAGCATAATAATGAAGGAACATGATATTCAAGAACGGCTGCATTGTTCTCAGACTAAACATAAGATGCCAAAGACGGCAACAAAATCTATAAAATACCATTTAGCTTTCCAGACATTCTCATTTCAAACTGTCAGCCATCAAAATGTAGATAAATACGAATCCTGCGTGTGATTGATTTTATGCCATCTCTATTTTATTCCCCACAGAAAATCTTAGTAAATTGACTTATCACTAAAGATTCATATTATTGCCGGGCGCGTCCGCCCGCCAAACTTGTTTTTATCCCTTCCAGCCACCAGTGTGTGCGCTGCTAAGTGATGTGTCAATGGAGGAGAGAAAGAGCTAGAGATGGCATATGGGAGGCCTGGTTTACTCATTAGGCATGACAGTGCCCATCCACGTGTGGATAATGAGCCTGTTGCGGTGACATCATCCCTTGGGTGCCTGGGGAGGCTAACCACCCTCTGAGCGCTGGGGCAACACTTTTGTCAGGGAGCGCTGGTTCGCGGTTGGACAGGGGCAGCGTGGTGACAGACACCAAGAGGCTGTCTGTGGTGACACCTCCAACCTGAGGTCTGATCACACACAACGTGTATTACAGTCAGTAATGACTGGGTATCTGTGCTGGTGATGGTAATTATACTCAGAATACTGATCATCTGTGCCTACCATGTTGTTCTAATGGAGCTATTATTAGCACAATACAGGCATTAAGATTCCACATTTAGACTTCCATAATAAGCTGGTATGTCATATAGTTGTTTCATGTCGTATTAAAGATTTATACCTAGGTGGGATTCAAAAGTGTATGCTGTGCTCTTTTGCTTCTTGAATTTTTGAGGTTTCAGTCAGAATGTGGGTGTAGATTGATGACCTCATTATTTCAGCACAGCATTAATAACATTAAAATGACAGAAATGACAAGTATAACTTTTTCCCTCTAAGATAATATGCCATTAGCATGCATTAGCAGTGATAACATAATTGAAATAATGGGAATCTGAACTCTGTTAAGAAAGGCAAAAAAGGTGCGCTTTCCAAGGTGCTGATAACCTCTGTTGTTCCCCAGGTTATTCAAAGGGGAAATTAGCGGGCATCTGACATTTGCCACTGTGTCGAGTGGAAGCTGTGGATTGTGCAGGGGTGAGGAGGGGGAGGCGTCATGCCGCGCGGTGTAATCATGTCACCGGTGGCAGCCGTGCTCTCTGTGAGCGGTGACAGGTTTGGACACCTGGAACCTCGGCAGTGCGGAGCCCACAGGCACGCTGCGGGCAGGCATATGACAAAGACCTTCCTGTCACTTGCGAGCTATGATGAAGGTGGAGCCAGAGGGCGCTTTCCAGCGCTTATTTTCACAACACTGTGTGGACCTCCATGGGTACGAGGTCATGTATAAAAATACACACATATATATATATATATATATATATATATATATATATATATAAATATATATTTCAACTTTTGGCTCCAGTTACTATTGAATATATACAACGAGTGCATATATTACTGCGTACATATTACTGTCAATCTACCCAAATCACCATAATACCCATCAGCATGCCAATCATCCAAATCAACACACAATCGATAGACTAATCAAAATGTCTATTTAATGAATGTATTCTACAGTGGCGTTGACACTATGTCCATACCTATGGATATTTAGTTGTTGTTTCCAGGACTAGAAAACCATTGAGCTCCCTGTATCAATAACTGTGTGCACTAATGTAGGGAACTGTTTTTTTTTATCTTTATTTTACAGTAACCGATTGTTATAGCAAGCACAGAGATTTCTGTTTTAAAATGATGTGATTATACTTGTTGCCACTGATAACTGTTGATGGGTTTTTATAAAAAAAATCGATTAGTGTTGTATCTACCAGTTATACTGCATGTGAGTAACAGTGGCAGCACATCACATTCCCCATCACATGCTGTGAGGCTGTAGGATTGCATTTGCCATGGACGTAGCACGCTGTACTGAGACTCATCTCTGGATGCTGACACCATTTTCACGAGGAGCGATGATCGTTGCTGCTTTTACTATGCCATTTGCTGGCCAATACCTCCGTGTGATTGCATCAGAGGGTTTGAACTGATGTGTAAGATCTGAAGGGTTGAATTCCGTTGACTACACTGGGAACATTATGGTCACAGTCATGACAGCCCAAAAACCACTTCAGCACATTCGGAAGTGTTCATTTTTTAGGTGGCTAAGTCTGCATGTGAATAACAAAAAATATATATATATATATGTGTGTGTGTGTGTGTGTGTGTGTGTGCAATCCAAATGTCACAAATAACTAATTTTCCATTTCACTTAAGCAATAATGTATGATAACAAAATTTGATAATAAAAGTTGATAATAAAAAGACTACTAGATCAAGATTTAGGCACACACTGCAGTCTAGGTTACACACTATATGTAATATTTTACTGTAAATTAATAGCTTGCAAAATGCAAACTGGTATCAAATTGCAATCACAGGTGGAGTGTAAGCTTTCGGATGTCTCACCATATTTTTTAAGAGAGTACAGTACAAGTACAGTAAAGCAATATCTAACATCAGGATGGTCTTCAATTAATTTCAACCTCATGGGGTTTTACATTGAATTCCTAGTAATTGGAAAGGTTTTCTTATCTATTAATTTATACAGTTATTTCCATAATGCATTCACACTAACCCATTATGACCTTATGCGGTAATGTAGCACCTAAATGTGTGCTGGCTTCTGTCACCAGCACCGGTATTATGGCTGAGAATCTGTGAAATTGAAGTTTATGAAAACCTCAGCAGCTTGAGAGTGTTTATTGGAGTGTTGTAATGAGAATGAAGGCACAGCGATGGGTGACTCCTTCTCTTATCTCCTGCCAGTCACACGGTATTGTGGAACAGGATGCCACTGAGCCAGAAAGCCTAAGAATTTCTGGGCACGCTGTGTGAGAAAGCTGTGTGTGCGTCCACATGTGTATGTGTATGACTGTGTGAGTGTGACTGTGAGCGTGTGCTCGTGTGTGCATGTGCATGAGTGTGTGTCTACGTCTGTGTGCTAGGTTACCACTGGATTGCAATGGTGCCGTTTTTGCAATGTATTGGTCTCTGTACCTCCTCTCTTGTTCAGCTTGGCGTAGCCTGGGGCGTAGCTGCTGGAGAACGCAGAGGAACTGGTGAAAGCTGCATGTGGGAGCGGTGTGGCCAGAGGTTCATCACATTTTTCTGGAATACACATGGAAGACAAAACAAAACATAAGTATGGCACCAAATAAGGTAACACAAGAGTATCTCTGACTTTTAAAGATTGTTTACTAATGAAACAAGGTCGTAGGAGATCATCATTAATGTATTACAATATTGTCACTGAGCTGTCAATAGAGGATTTAAGAATATAGAGAATACATTTTTTTCCCCTATGGTCTGTGCACACATTTGAAGATAAAAATTCTTTACCTTAAATCCATTAATACCATCATTTAGATGGTAAAAAGTGGTGGAAAGTATGAAAGAACGGAGAAAAAAATTCAGAATTACCCAAACTCATATAAATTCTGTTAATACGACAGGAATAGAATCCTCAATGCTCTACAGCCCATTATGAGACATTGTGGTCTGATGATGGTATTGTGTGCTCCAGACACCTCACATGCTTCAAATGGAAGGAAATGAAGTCCTTTGGTTGCACAGGAGCGGTGATACATGGTATCACTTCACAAGCAATTGAGGCAACAGGTTCAATTAAAACAACAGACATTATGTGGTATCCAGCAAAATGAGCAGCCCCGGTGACCATTGGTTCAGTGAGAGACATTTTTCGAAGAGGTGTTAAAAAGGAAGACACCCTGTGGCTTTCTCATGCTGCATCAGATTGGCAGATGCACTATCCTCTACTATACATTCACAAAGCACATACACATAACATGAAAAAAGATCAGGTGCCTTTTCAATCAATGTCCTGTTAAATGTATTATACTGCAGAGCTCAACACATAAGGGGTACTATATCCAAGTTTAAATGTAAAGGAAAAGTTGTGATGGGTGTACACAAAGACAATTGTAAGAAAGACTACTGGATTTTTTTTTCTCAATGACACTTTCAAATGCAGTAGAACTTGCATTTGAACCACCCTCGTGGAAACGCTTATTGCCAAAGTAATAAATGGAATAAATTCATCATTAAAGGCCAGTGTACTGTAGATGATGTGGTTCATTTGTCGTTTGCTTCTCATGTGCAAACCACCTTGCTTCCATACAGATTGTAGGGCTAAACTGAATGACCACAGTACTGTATATATTTTCTTTCAGCACCACACTGTTAGCAAGTCCCTGAGAGCCCAGAGACTGAGGACCCAGGCTCATCCATAAGTCATCCATTAAGCTGCAGTCACAAATTGCATGTGGCGCACTGGTACGAGCACTCTAAACCTGTGCATCACTGGTTTATATCCCAGGTGGGACATCACTGCTGACCCCTGTTGCAAGGTAGTTTACCTCAACATGTCCATTAAAACTGAAGCAGGGCAGACTTTGTCACTCTGGTAAAAATGTATGAGCTGTGGGCACCTGGGTAAAGATGTCTGGTGGGAAAGCACAAAAAAGTGATGTGACTGTAACTTCATTCTGTCAAAACTGTAACTTGTGCCATGACTTACAAAAACACTAAGCAGCTATTCGGCCCGGTGTAGCATCTGTAGACTATGTCTTCTCCGGCAAAGTGATTGATAAAAGACATTTGGTGTATTACACATGAAAGGCAAGGCCATATCTTCCAGTAGATTAGGTTTATGTTTGAGATGCAGTTTTTTTTTTTGGGTTCTATATGACTGGATGAAACAGACGCTGAGTAGGCCGCTGGAGAAGCTGATGGAAGCCCTAATGGGTATCTGTCATGTTTCAACATGATTAAGTTTACCCTGCCCATGTCCCCAGTCAAATCAGTCCCTGAATTGGAAATACTGAGCTTACCTACAAGCCAAGTGAAAGACATCTGTCCTTTTCTGAGCAAAAATGGCTATGTATAAGTATTTTTCTTTTCAATTCTACGAAGTATATTGAATTTATGTATTTATTTATTTATTACTTGGTAGACACACCTATCCAGAGTGACTTCATCGTGAAAGGATGCATACGGTGCATTTTGGTAGAGCTGCAAGAACAAGGCAGAGGTACAGAATAGACCACAAAACGATTGCGTGGAAAGTACTGGATAACAGAGTATTAAGTGCTGCGTGACGACCAGCAGCGAAATCATTCCACAGGCTGCCTTGCTTCGCCGCACTCACTGTTATTCATAAAATTTCACCTCTGTTTTACGAGACAAAGTCCTCATTCGCAACTTGTGTTTTAACAGACCTTTGAACAAATTCGCAGTGATTTAGGTTGGTTTTAATTTTGATGTTGCTGTCTTGTGGGTGTGTTTCTGCTGAATTCTGTTCTTATATCCATGGCTGTAGGCCAGTCAATGTAAAGCACTGGAGGTCGGCTTGAGATTTTGAGAATATGAGCGATGAAAGAGCCAGCAAAAGCAGCAAAATAACAAAAAAAGTCTGAAAAGGCAACACATTCTTCCTCCAACAGGTTTGCTGTAGTGTCTTCCTTATTTTAATATTGTGGTTTTCATTCAGTGAACCAGTGAGAGGGAGCTTAAAGGAGATTTATTTTATCCTTCGCGTGTCTGTGCTGTTTCGCTCACCCCGTCAATAAACTCCAGCCCAAAAACCATGATTTGTGTTGCGCTGTTCTGCATGCCACGCCATTCCTGAACTACCAAGCAGTGAATGTCACAATACTAAATATTTATGTTGCACTTTATATGCACAGGGAAACTTAAATATACAAACATTTATGCAGTATTCATACCTTAGGATTATTTGACCAATATTTATCTAGCCTGTTTTGGAACTAATAATAATTTTTATCCCATGCTTAGGAATGTAACCTGCAATTATAACACTGATCTATGGAGAAACAGGTTCAATTTATGATTACACTGTATTGTAAAAGCAAGGTCATCTACACACAGAATGCTATTCTAACTCTTAAAATTGAAAAGATACTTCAACATTAACCATAATGATACAACAAATGGACCTTTTACCCGTTTACAGTGGTTACAAGGTAATGTTATTCTGTAAGATATAGCAATTTAACCCCTGTGGAGTATGTACAGCTAAAAGGAAAATGTATACTTCAAACTATGATAGGCTTTAAAGAAATACAGGCTGCCACTTTTACATGTCACTAAGACAAGCGCTGTAATCTCATGTTACCCACAGTCGCCTCCTTTTAGCAACTGAGGGACAAGTCGTTAGAAACTGCCAATACCGTACAAGGCTTTAACAGAGGGCTCTTGATATCTTCTTTTAGCCTCAAGTGCACCCATTTATTCCACTGCGAATGGATAGCGCTGTGTCTTGAACGCATGCCAGAATGAGGGAGCTGACAATGACCCAAGGATGAATCTGACTCCAGAGTCCAGCTGAGCTTCAGAGGACTGTGGACTCATTCAGCAAGACAGCCACTGTGTAACGCGGGGATTAGCCATTCTGCCTTAAGGCTATTCTGCAACACGGTTCAGCTTCCCACAGTTACATAAATTACCCAACGATTGAGTGTACTTCCTACAGATTTGAATTACAGACACAGCTTCTATCTCCCACTTTGCAAATGCAGTGCATTATTACATTTTCTTTCTCTTGGCATCTTGCAATTGCTATTGTAATTCTGCTACGTTCAAAATATCTTAAAGACTTTATCGAGATGCGTGCTTAAAACACATGCAGAAACAATACTTTGTGTGATTTTAAAATTAGAAGGAATGTCTTTTAATGATTACAGTGTAAAAACAGCCATTACCAGCTTTAGTGATAACGCAATATCAGTTCTGGTATTAATCGAGACTTTTCATGACAATTCTTTCAACATTGCTGGTAATTTCTGTGCATAAGTAACATACGGTGCTGGTCGGAGTTTTCGATTAAAGGCTTGTTATTAAAAAAGGGTCTGACTTGCTTGAAGCTTTGTATTACATTATATCTTCTGGTGAGCAGCACCAATCATTCCCATGAAGCAGCCATATGTCGTCATTTTGCCAAACATCAGCAGCTATCAACACAACCCGATTGACATTTTTACCTCAGAACATTATCACACATTCAATGCAGTGGGCCTTGGCTGGCTGTGCATTTAATCCAGGGGCTTCTGTGCTGTATGTGTATAAGAGACAGTGATGCCAAGCCCCGTTTACCGTCAGAACATGGCACACATATGTGCCCTCTAAAAACACATGGCTATCAACAACTTCATGCTACAGAAGCCCCCTTTCTGGGGAAAAAAAAGCATATGTTCTGGAAATACAAGTATTTTGCATATGTTCGTGTCACTGTTGCACAAGGAGCAATCGGTGCATTTAAGAGAGCGGTTTCATTCACATCAGTTGTCTGTTCTTCCCTTCTCATTTTGAAGTCTCTTTGTTCAAGTAAACTAGAAGATGGCAGCTTCAAGGTTTCTGACAGGGTTTTGACATGATGTCACATGAGGTACCTATTACAGTGAACACCCACTCTGATTTCCTCTCCCCTCCCATGTAACAATAGCCAATTTATATATATTTTTTTCCCAAATCATCTTCCTCTCTATCCCACTTTAGTCTCTGGCTGGGATATGCAATTCATATGCCTACGAAAAAGAAGACTTGGCGTCAGACAACACAGGTCTGGCTGGCAAAACCAATTATGCAAATTGAATACTCTAACAAGTCAGACCCATTTCATTGTTCCATTGTGAAAGTCAAAATGCTGATCATTAACACTCCCTTCAATCTTTCAAAAAACTCACAAAGAAAGCTCTGCCAAATTGTGGCTTGGCAAACATCACCTTGTCACAAGACCCAGAGAGTATACTTTCAGAATATTGTAAGAAAAAAAGAAGTAATGTCTACTATCTAATGCAACTATTAGGAAAATGGTTTCTTCTTCAAATATAGCATTTGGATGGTATGCTACTTGCAATTCATATGTGGTATTTCTATCACTATTTGACTGCTAAAGACTTGAGATCCATCATTCACAGTATGGTAGTGAAGAGACTGATTCTAAGAAAGTACATGCATTTATTATGCCTTCATTGTGAGCAGTTACAAATAATAAATTCTTTATTTTTTTAATGTGGTAGTAATGATCTATTCATGTAGAACATAATTCAGCCTTAGCATTTTGCAATTATATGGAAATAGTCAAGTGATGTCTCCTGTCTCAGTTACCTTGCCTGAGGTACAGGTAGGTCTCATCAAAAACACATGAAGTCCAGTCATTATCTGCAATTTCCTGCTTCACATTCATTCCTATTCTGCTCTAATTTCCCTCATTGCAAGCGGTTAAGCCAATTTCACGCAATGTATCAATTTCTTTCTTTAATTAATTATGCTGCATACCTTTCCAACAGATACATTCTGTGAATTCAGATTTGTAAAATTAGACATTGACTTAAAACTGGCATTTATATAGATGATAGAGTATAGATGCACATAATTTTGTATTTAACAAAATTACTCTGTTATCAACTTTTTTTTTGCAAATGGCATTCAGTAAAGTTACAATAAATCTTGAATGTTTCACCTTCTCCACTAAAAATGTGCATTTACATCTTACCGCCTTAAAGCAGAAGACACATGGAATGTTTTCAATCTCATAATCAATAGACTGAGTTGGTTACACCCAAGGAGCATAAGTATTGGAAAAAAAACACTAACTGTCCCATAAAAGAATACCCTCTCCAATCCTTTGTTTGTCAGGTTATATATTTGCTTACATAAACGAATTGTTCACAATCCACATATTGCAAATCACACAGACTAAAATACGCAAGAGAGACTGCAACATTGCAATGCTAACAATATGATATATAAGCAACATCCCTTAACTTTATGTGAACTCAGCCCTTACTAAGTCAAACCGATCTTTATCTAGTGGAGAATGTATGACTCACAGTTGTTAAACAGCCCAGATGATTGACTTGCTGTTACTATTGGTAATGTGATAAGTGCTATGGAGACAAGAGGCTCCAGTCTCTTGTTTGTATCCACAGCTGTTAGCCACTTTGTTGGTCATTCTTAGGTGTTGCTTGCTTATTGGATGAAGGCACACGAAGCAATTTTAATCAATGCCGAGTTTCGACTGACTGCTCTGTCTACTCTCTTTATGCGATCTGACTGTATGCAAGACCAAATCTGTTTTTGCTTGTCCAATTCAGTAAGCATCTGCCAAAGTGAGATTTGCAACATCCCTGAAGCATGTCCTCTTGCTTTTTACCAGTATTTCAAGCGTAGATGATTGATATACAGGGAGAAAACCACAAGTTTTTCAAGTAATGCTGCTCTCAAGGTGATTCAAATACCATGAACACTCCATGAGGAAAAAAAAAGTCTAACTCGACAATTTAAGTATTAAATATATGTAAATAATTTAGATCTCATTCACTCTAACTGTAATTCACTTTGAGGATTCAGACTTGCAATATGTGAGATAAGTGCTTCCACAGAGAATTTTGCCACTGTTACCACTTAGCACATTTAGGCATTGGCTGCCTAAGCTCAGATGTGAGAGATGTGCTTTTTGGGCTGAGTTTCCCCAAATGAGTGTGTGTTGCTCAAAATGAGGGTGTGACTCATTATTTTTCAAGATATGCATATTCTGACTTCACATTGAAGTCTGTTTTCTCTCCTTTTGTGCAACATTTGAATAAGTCGTGTGTTGCAGAGGCCATTGTGCGTAACAACAACATTGTTGTTACTTAGGCAAAGTCCAGTGAAAATAAACAAAGAAAACCTATTTTCCAGTTGGCATTTATTGAATTTTACGTTTGAATAAATTCACCCAATTTTATAACCATGCATAATTAGTCTGTCAATGAAATGTTTAATATTTTGTTTCTTTAAGTGCGGCATTAATAGTCTCTCTGTCATCTGAAACTTTGAGGCATAAACTCCAAGACATACTGTATTCATTAATGAATGTCAGAATCAAGTGGTGTGATAAATTAATTTGGCTACCCTTAACATGCTCATTACTCTTAGGACCAATGCATGCACACATGTACATAAATACTGGCAAATAATATTCCCCGTCAAATGGTGCTGTAACACATTGCACTAGAACTTGACAGGTGATATTAGAATGACAATTCAGATGGTCATTTGACATTCCTTGTGGTTTAAATGGTAGCTAGCGACAAATAATGGAGTACTACTGCAGAAGTTGGACAGTTGTCTCCCATCACTTTGCTAACTAGGGAGCTAGCTAGCTGTCCAGAGAGCAAAACATTACAACCCTATGTCTCTGGCAATGGCAGAGAGGTGGCAGCGACCTAACACATTCCACAGATGGTACAGATGTTATAGAGTTGACAAACAGAGTATATCCAGCATTTTTGGAAGACTTGAAATGCGCATAAATCCACACTACACTCCCTCCCGCACAGTTATTCTGTCGAGGTATGTCATGGAATGTCACAACCGTGAGTCCCACTCCAGAAAAGTGGTGGCAATGTTTTATGTTTAGCTTGCACATTGTCCATTGGGTGCGTTATGTGTTCAGAGACTCGTTACGGTGAAGATATGACTTATCACATGCAAGCATTTAAATATTTGCACTTTTTTCTTAATATTCACGATGTGGTCCTATATATAAGACCATAATAGCTGTGAAGGGAGGATAGGATAGGATTTGCTTTTCAGTGAATTCAGCCAATTATTCTGAAACTGCAGTAACTAGATAGCCAGAAAATACAAAAGGTACATTACAGTTCAACACTGTCATGTTTGAGGGGTCAGTGACATGTCCGTTAAGTCATTGTAACATCCTCTAAAATTAAAACGGTGGCTAGTTAGTTGACTGGTTAGCTTGGGATTCTCAGCTACATTCAAAGCATTTCATAGGTCTATGCGCACTGAAGATTGTAATAGGACCATTGTATAAATACAGTTGAACTGAACAGCAAACAGCATCATGCATGAGCTGACATAAATGTCCCAGAACAGAAGACATTTAGGACCACTTTTCAAGCTAGCTAGCTAGTTAGTGTGAAACACTGACTATTTCAGACCACGGACAACCTCATCTCCATCAATTTTCAGTTTCTTCATTCCCATGTGATACACTACAGCACACAGATGCCCTCATAAAAATCCTCAGTACTCATCTTTAAATTTGTAGTTTAAATATTAAATATTGTAATTCATATGGCTGTATGTAGTAACGAAAAAAAACTTAATGTTATCTATTTTATCTATTTTATCTATTTTACCTAGTTTTGCTGTGTTATCCATCTGAATCATATAAAACTTAGTTCTAAGTTGGCTGTGTTATTCACCTGAATCATATACAACTTAGTTCTAGGTCACAGTGGTGTTTTTCCTTTTTAAAAATAAAAATATTTGATGGACTGCTGATGATTTCACATTTTACCATTTTATGCTGAAGTATTGAACAGGCTGCTCTTGGTATGAGACCTGCTTTATTTTCTTGGAATTATGTGTCCATCTTTAATAATTAAAGTGAGTCTCTTGAGACTGTGTTCTGTCATGAGAACTATTAACTCCTTGAGAAAATTCATTGGCCAATTGGGTTTGGGCAGATGTGGACAGAAATGTTACATGGATGCACAAGTAAAGTCTGAATCTCAGAAACTTAAAAATTGTAAGTGAGGCATGCAAAAAGTCTGCCCTTTAGTCTGAACAGTCCCCTTTATTCTTGTTTGTTAAATATTTCCTTTTTGCAGCTCAGATTTGAGAATTGTGTTGTCTGATTACTCAGTAAGTTGTCTCTACAAATAGAACATCTCCCCTCTTCTGACATGAATAATTCTCCATGTGCATAAATTGCTCAGGTGAAAATCCTAAAATGGTGCCCCCCAAATTTATAATTGACCATCACCACAGAAACGCAGCATTAATTACATCAATCTGTGTCACTCATTAATTGGTGCCCTGAGTGTGCTATATCCACTACATACTGTATATCTACAGCTCATTTTCAAAATATTTTACAGTGCTTAATGTGAAAGCTTGTGGACACAGTACAAATTTAAGAGGCTATTTATCCCAGCTGTTATTCCTTGTCAAAACAAATTGTCTGGGAACACTTAAAGTCTTCCTAGCTCAACCCATTCTAACATCCAAGGCCAAATGGATGCAAGAGAAGAGTAGAGCAGTGCTTTGGACACTAGGCATGTTGCCCAAAGGTTGAAGGCTCAAATACTGAGGTGAACTCGGCGGCTGTGCCCTTGAACAAGACCCTTAACTTGAATCGCCTCAGAATGTATCCTACTGTGTAAAAAGACAGTATGTGTCAGTCGACTTGGAAGAGTGCATCAAATAAAGATATTTTAACAGCATCCACCCTCCAATAAATAATGCTGATAAAATTACTCCAGTCATCTGGTAAGGTTGTAAAAAACACACAGGATTAGAATTGCCCTCAATATACCATAAAGAGAGAATTAAAGATCTTATTCTAAGGAATGTGTGTGTGTGTGTGTGTGTGTGTATGTGTGTGTTTGCATTAATAAATGGATGGCCATCTTTTGAAATAGAAATTAATTCAGACACCCAGCTTCGCTAAATAAATGCGCTTATCTTCGGAGCTCCTTACCATTTGATAGGTCAGACAACGTACTCTGGTGACTAAGCTTGCCTTGATATGCCCTTGAACAAGACGCTTAACTTGAATTGCCTCAGAAAGTATCCTACTGTGTAAAAAGACAGTATGTGTCAGTCTACTTGGAAGAGCGCATCAAATAAAGATATGTTAACAGCATCCACCCTCCAATAAATAATGCTGATAAAATTACTCCAATCATCTGGTAAGGTTGTAAAAAACACACAGGATTAGAATTGCCCTCAATATACCATAAAGAGAGAATTAAAGATCTTATTCTAAGGAGTGTGTGTGTGTGTGTGTGTGTGTTTGCATTAATAAATGGGTGGCTATCTTTTGAAATAGAAATTAATTCAGACACCCAGCTTCGCTAAATAAATGCGCTTATCTTCAGAGCTCCTTACCATTTGATAGGTCAGACAACGCACTCTGGTGACTAAGCTTGCCTTGATATTAAAGTTTGTTTTTATGTTATGCCCCACCCTTGCCATCTTCCTATGATGTGTGGGATGGGATGCCATGTGTGAAATTGTTCCATGGCCACTGTGAATAAACACGACCTACAGAGATCAGATTACATAGTGCAGGGACTGTGAGGCTGTGAGAAAGTGCACGGGCTCCTTGCCTCCCAATGCACTGTTAAAAATACAGTTTCATCAAAACACCTTCTCTGAACCAGGGAGCATTCTAATGACTGCATAAAGCTAATGAGAACATTTCACAATGGACTGTGTACAGTGTTGGCAGATTAAGGAAGGTGAGGTTCCTTCAGTGCAGTCTGTGCAATCAGAGTTTAATCTCCTCTCTTGCCTATGTTAGAAAATGTCTTTGTGCTTTCATCTTACTGCTCCGAGCCAAAAGAAAAGGCAAGCCCTAGACATGTGAGAAAGTGTCCATTGATCTGAATGACCCCCTGCAGTTCACCCCTTTTGGAAATATTGCACAAGCACCAAATCAGGACACACTAATAAGACATTTTGTTTTATTCATCTTCTAGAGGGTCCTTCTAATTCTTCCTTGTGCTGTGTGATCACATGACAACTTCATCATTCTGTATTCTATTCCTTGCACTGATCACATTTCTGTACTCAGGGAACCAATGGAAGGTTTTTTTTTTTTTTTAAACAGATGTTCCACTGGTTCAATTGCCAGGGTTCATATACTTGCCCAACTTGTAACAATTAGTTTATTGGGATCCTTTCAACATGTAGATAAAGTCAATTTTGGGAGTGATTGATACTTGATTACTGAATTCTTAGTTCACAACAAAACACTAATTTTAACTGTATGGTATTGGATTGTTAGCCTGCGGACTCAGGTTTAGAAAGAATTAAAATGTTATATGCCTCTTAGGGTTAATTATATGCATGTTTAAAAATGAGGCATACACTTATATGAATTCAAAAGCATTATTATTATCAAAAGCATTATTACAAAGGAGAAAACATCAGATATACTTATACACACTGGAAATCATATTCTTGGTGCCAGAACTCTGGTTATGTGGAATAAAGTTACTTTTCAATGTAAGTTTATATTACCAGGAATTCCAATCTTAGAATACAAAGTCTGCCCTGGAAAGGCAGACATTTATTTGTATAGTTTGTTTTGCTTTTCTACTAACCCTGTCAGTTACCTTTGTTGTCTAACCTAATTCTATCTGTGACTGGCTTTTATCACACATTTATTTGAAATCATGTGAAAATAAACATGAAAATGCCTACCTCTCAAATACCAAAATGATCACATTTCTGTTACAGGTTTACTTGTTCACGTGATAGGTGATGTGAGTTGACATTTCATGGAAAATAGAGAGATTATTCAGGAAATGTCCTGAATTTTTACTTGAAAATTTGCTTGAACTTGCTTTTGTAAAGCACTGAAACTGCATCTGAAAATCTGCAATAAATAATAATGCACAAATTATTGTATATTTATATCTGTATTCATCTGTTTTATTCTTGTGTTTTTAACCACACAATTCTGAATGGTAAAGAAATATTTCTTATGTAGAGCATGCCAAAAAGCCAAACACCTAAAGTTAGCTAAAACTCGCTATTTGGGGAAAAAAAAAATGCTATACATCTGCCTGCTAGTGCGCAATTAAGGAGGTTGAACATACACTATGAAAGAGTTTAGTAACATGGAAAGTCCTGAACTTTGACACATGCAGTAACGTGTCAATGATAAATTGGCAAAAGGTTCCAAACAATACTAAATCTACAGATAATAATGCCAGGTCCCGATAATGAGGCACAGCTGGGCCAAGCAGGTGTTAGTTGGCTGGAGACATATCTCCACTCACCCGCCCCATAGGTGAGTGGTGCAGGAAGCCACTTCAAGTCTCATTATTCATACGAATGATCAGAAAACAACACAAGTTCTTATTTAGCATTTAAAGTGTTGTCATTCCAGGTTTTATAATAATAATTAACAAAATGTAACATAATGAAAAATCCTAAAACACACTAGTTGGTACTCCAAGGACATCAACAAGATACACAGAAGTGTTTTTGAGTCTCCAAAGATGGCAAACTGTGACCTTGATGCCAGGCACCATATCTCAGCTGAGCAACTAAGTAGATCACAGTTTGGAACAGCAATGCCAGTCTTGAGTACCTGGCCTGCAATGTACTACCCCTCGGCAGCTGACCATCTCTAGGTGCAGCAATATGATTTACAGATAAGTCTTCCTCTACAAAAACACACACCCCCATTCTGTCTTCTGTGTAATTTAATTTCTGCTAGATCAATAGAAACCTTACAGCTGGCCATTGTTACATTTAACACGGCATGGAAGGAATTAATGAACGAATGCACAGGGATCAGTGGGACAGCGGCCTTGGGGATGACTGTGTTGGAGTATTTTTCAGAGACTGTGAATCACTTAGTGCTTGCAAAGCTCCTGCTCATTCCATTCCATTCCATTCTCTTTATTCGGCAGGGGGCTGCTGACAACTTTGAGCTTGCTGCCTGCTATTCGATTAGAGATGCATGTGGTCTAAAACCAGACAACTGTCTATATCTTCTCAGCGGAATTGTAGTACCTCTGCTGTTAGAAGCTGAAAAGGATTACATTTGGAGGCACCTGCAGTCAAGCTATTTCACTCAGTTAAAATAATTGAGATAAATCTCAATTATGTTGATAGACAGATAGGTAGACAGACAGATAAAGAGATAGATATTTGTGGAACCTATCTATCTATGTAATAGTGTTATGTTTTATATTATTGACTATGCATGAAAAAATTCCATGAGAAAAATGTCAATGCTTCATAAACTTGTACATATCATATACCCTCTTGATGAATCTTCTGCCTGCAGTAATGTTAAATGAGGCTTAAGTAGCCAGTTTTGCGAGTTTAAAGGCCTGTTTTTTTCCAGTGGGAAAATGCTAAAGTCAATGAGTTAAATGGCCATTTCAGTCTGTACCAAATCAGTCCGATGCGCACTGGAGAACAGCACTGAATGTTCACAACAACAGTATGCCATTAAACCTGGTATTTTATTTTGCGAACTCATACAATGCCTTTATCACTGTAAGCCACTCTAGCTGAATGAACTGTTCATATCCAACCTAGTTCTGAAAATAATCAATTTCATGGTGGAGACCATAATAAAAAGCAAGCTTCAGACATCTGTTAATATATGAAATTATCATATATCGCTTTTCCTGTTCTTAGGCACAAATGTAAAACTACAGCAATGAACACATATTAATTCTTCCAACAATATGCTCAACAACTTCATTAGTTATTATAAAAAACTGTGTTAATTGAGGAGCACAAGTGCAATGCTCTCACAATTAACACAGCTGTGGAGAAAACTGGATCCACCAATATACAGATTGCTGATGTGATGCTACAGTTTTTCTGTTGATATTATCCACTTTGTGTTTGACTGTGATGCATTTGTTTTTCTCATGAAAACAGAGCACATTGCTTGCAAATTCAAACTAGTAATGCCACAAGCACACAACAGACGCGATGGTTATGTATTCACCAGCAGACTGTTCACTTTGGATGTGAGCTAGGATTACAAAGCCGAAGAAACTGCCTTCAACAGAGCGGTGGAATTCCATGTCGGTGGAATACAAAAAACAGCAAATTATCCTTCATTTACCAAATTTACATGTGCATGCATCTTCTTGTGCCAAGCTGGAGTTAAAGTAATTACTGAAAAACTCTATTAGCTAATGACCTTGGTCTCCCTGACCGTTATCGTAGATGAATGAGCGGACTGCTTTTCCTGTACAGGTTAATGGAAGTGAGAGGTAGGGTAAGCGCTCTCTAAAAAAGGAATGGCTGGAAGGGAATTAGGATTGCTTGTGCATCAAACACTGGCCTATTAGATACAGTCTGTAAGTAAGTAAGCAAGCCGTGTAGGCTCACAGACTTGAAGCTTATCCTGATTTCTGTGCTTTAAAGCAGCTTTATGTACAAGTAAACCTCCCAGACAGAGTACCAGTTGGAGTGTCCTTATTCCCAGCTTTCTTTTTAATGCTGAGCACGAAGCAGACAGGCACCATATACCATTTTAAATTCTTTGGTACAATTAGGTGGAGGATTGAACCCACAACCTCCTGGGATCAAGACAGGCAGATTAACCACAATCCATCAATATCCTATATATCAATCAAATCACAGTACATCTGAGGTTTTTGAAAGTTAATCTTTACCTGTCATTCCCATTGTAGCAGTCATGGTTCAGTGCATTATTAACTGGACAGAATATTTATTTTTTAATCTTTGTAGTCTGATGAAAATGTTCCTGCTTTTATAATGGCACTAATTACACTGGAAGTGAAAGGGTCTGTCTAAAACAAAATTACACATAATGTGTACTAATAATCTGCCAGAATGTTTAATTAGACTTTTCAATGCTGTTTGAATATTTAAACACCCCAGAAATATACAATAATTATATTACTCTGACAACAAAATATGTCATTGTTGACAAAGCACATTTCAGCATAGGCTGTTTATTGTTTTTATTATTACTATTCACACAAAGGTTTAGATTCATACCTGAATGAGAACTTGTCATGTGAAAATGTATTCTTTTATTATGAAATTTTCCTGGTTTCACAAAGAAATGTGCTTCACTAGAAATATGTTGGCTGATAGCATTGCAGAAGAATGAACAGAATTTATATGTAAATGAAGGGCAGCACATTGTCACTGTCTTCACATGGCAATGCTGAGATATTCTTTATTAAAATCAATATCACTCAAACCTTTGATTCAGAACTATACTGTGCACTACATCTTGCATATAAAGTTCTCATTCAATTAAGCTATAGGATCAATACAGTCTTGTTATTCCAGCAAATGTACTTTCTGAATTTTAATTTGCTCTTTCCCGGCCAATTCAGTGTTCTTCTCTTACATTTAGAGGCCAAATTCCTGAACTGTCAACTTTTCATCAAAATGAACTCCATCTCAGAATGAACGCTATGAGTTTAACATGCTGAAAACAAAGCACCTTTGAAAGTGTTCTTCAACAGAGGGTCAGATGTGCTTCCCATAAATACCGAAACTTCATGATATCTCAGTTGCAAAATATTAAAATGCTTCACTTTACCACATCAGTGGCTGTAACATTCTTTATCTCACTAGTAATGACTACAAAAGCCATCAGACTATTTTTTATTAGCTTTTAAAAGGCTAAGCTCCTAGAACATGTATGACTAAGAAGTAATAGTATATGTTTAATTATTTTGATTCACATGGCCATAGGGATTCTTGGATACACAGGACTGGGTTCTCCTATCTAGGCAGTGGTTTGTACATGTGACTGCAAGAACCTGAGAAGATAAATAGTTTAATTAAATGTAATTAAACTGCAATCAGTAATGCCCCTTTGGCCTACACATCAAGGGAAGGGGCATTTACCTTGAAAAAGAAAAAAAAAAAAAAAAAACGATAAAATAAAGGAAGGTGAAATCAACAGAAATGTTGAGAACACCACAAGGACATGAAAGTCCATATGATTGATTTGACTTTAACTTGCTTAACCCTGATTAGATTTGAAATAGAATTTCTTTGCTGTAAGACACATAAGAAACCACTATACTGAAGTAAATAACTCAAGCATATTTTCTCGTTGGCCCCAGCATTTAAGATAAACAGTTAGCGTGTCCTTCCATGTCATGAAACGATTTTCTGCAAATAGCAGTTGAACATTTTTTTTTCTTTCTGCAACTAATACAGTGGCTCACTGAATTAGCTGTTTGCAGTGTGTGTAACAGCAGTTTCCATGCCATAAAATGTACATAAAATGGGTTGTATAGTGACTATTTCATGCTTTTTTTGGACCAGCACTGTCATGTCTAATCTGAAATAATTACAGTCCATCATCTTGATCCTTGTTTAGTAGGATATTTTGTGTTATAGTCTATTTTGATACTGCAGGCTGACAAGCTTTTTGATATTAAGGCTGTATAACACACAAGATAACACCTGTGTATGATTTGAATGACATTTTAATTAGTTTATTTTATAAGGGAACACGTCTGTCTCTTCACTTGATATTTCCTTGCTGTCACATTCGTGTGACTATGCTGATAAAATCCATGGTAAGAGCATTTCTTCCACCTGTAAATTTAGCACCAATTTGTGAGTATGCGATCGCGAAGTTTATCTGAGGTTTGACTTTTGTCTGATTTTTTTGGGAGTGCCTTTGTTTGGCAGCAATATGCCTGCTTGTTGCATAGTAACCAAAGACCTAAGCAGGAAAGCTAAGCAAATATAATTACAACAAGCTACAAATAACCAATTGGATCTCTGCATATTCAAAATAAGACATATTTTGTCAGTACAGTAATGATTTATTCTCCCCTTAGTGAAAGGTGTGAATCAAGCAACATGATGTGAGTACAGTCTTGACAGCATCAGGCCACAGGTGATGTAAAAGAAAAAAACTGTACAATTATTCACTCAAAGTTCCGTACATAGTGTAGCGACATAACCAGACGTTTATTGATTTAGTCAAACCTCAGTGAAGTCTGTGCCACCCCTCCCACCCCCCTGCCCACTATCAACTTCTGTGTTTTGGGGCACTGCCTCTTCCATGGGTCTCCAGTGGAAACACTGCAGCGTTTTTGGTCTGGGGCTCCATCAATCATCCAGCAGCTGCGGCGTGGCAGTAGAGGAGACAGCCGGCAAGGCCTCTGTGATCGGGCATGCATCCGTTTTGCCCTCCCGGGGCCCCAGGAAATAACCACTGCCACTTCCACGCAGTCAACGAAATTCAGGGAAAGCACACACACACACACGCCAACACAAACCTGGTCCAAGTCCTCTAAGGATGCTGGCTAAGAGTTCTTTGTTCGTTTGTTTTTTTAATAACTGCTCCAAACAGTCTGTGTGACACCATGCACATAGTGTCAGTATACACCTAAAAAACAACAGGGAGCTAATTAAATTCAAATGTGTGTACATAATTTAGATGCTGTAATGCCTCTTAAGACGATTATATCTTTGACTAAGTCGCTGCTTGTAATAGAACATAGCAGTGATCACAGTTAATAAACCAGGAGGGGATTGTAGGTCAGGTGGCTAACTCTGACACAGGAGCTCTTAAATAAACACATGCACCACTGCTGTTCTTTCACATTGAATATGAAACAGGCAGCCGTGCCTAAAACATTCGTGGAAAGCAATGCAATGTTGCATGCCATGGAACAGAATACGAGGAAAGAGCTAATAATAAAACATAATTAGGGTGGTTTTTGCTGAAAAAAAATGCCATATATTACACTTGACATCTGCTAGAGTGAGAGGAAGAGATGGTGCTCAGCAGAATGCCCCAGAGAGATGCCCCTCTCTGTACTCCTCTCGATAAACTGCAGGGGGTCTTTCCTATTAACTGCTATTAGAAAACCCAGACCACACACGCAAAACCTTATCAGTGCCAACAGATCCTCCCCCCTCCCAATTCAAAGGCTAAAAGCCAAAATAGGAAGAAAAATAACGAGTGGCATCACCCAGAGAGTAGGGCTCCTAGGAGTGCGGTTATCTTTTATTAGCACAATGGGATAAAACAGGTTTCCACAAAGCAGGTGGTGAAAACAAACGACTCTACCTGCCAGCCGAGGCAGCTGGACCGAGTGGGAAAGTTGCCAAGGTACAAATTATTTTCCAGACTTAAGGTTCTTTTACCAGCCTAAAAAGCTTAAACAAAACACGAATCCCTATACTTGCTGTCCCTACAGTCCACATGTTTGCTATTACTTTACCAAGCAGATGAGAATGGCCATTTTAAGACTGCTTTACTCCTTGAACAACACTGACTGATATGGAAGCACCACTGGTAATTGCTATGGACTTTTTCTCAGTGTTCGGAAATACCTGCCAGCATGGGTGATTGCACATTTTCACTTAAAGTTGCAGGGTCACTAGCCACTCTGGAAGGTGCTTTAGCAAAAAATAAATAAATAAATAAAATGATCATGGCCTACCATGTATCAAAGGACCCTTGTAAAATGCAAAATGCCCAAGTACACACCTCCTTGGGTCCAGTTCCTCTTCGTCATCTCTGTATAATTTCTGGTTCAGGTACCAGCTACATGTGACAGAGTGATGCAAATTCATCACCCAGGGGAAGATATGGTTTGATTCAACAACTAACTAACTAGTTTTAGTCTAAGAGGTAGTCACCCTTTATCATGTCAGATCTTATATTTTGGTTGGTCTACTATCGATTTAAAAATCCAGAGACACTACACTGAGTGGACAGATGGAACACAAATGAAGACCATGCTGCAAGCGATACACACCATCAGGAAAAAAGGGGAGAACCCCCCACCCCCCACCTCCACCCCCATTTTGATTGGCTGTATGAGTATGTTTTATTCCAATTACATCCATTCTTTAGTGGTTAGCTTGTAGTTGTACCAAACATTACAAACAGTAGCTGTCAGCTTTAGCTGGCTGATGCTGGCTAGCTGTCTTAGCTAAAAATATATATGTTGCTAATGGACCAGAGAAATGTGTGCTTCACACTACCTGTAGCTTCAGTCTTAATTATTTTGGCTGGTGGACTTTTTTCATCTACTAGCCACCTTGGCTGCTGGACCAAAAAGTTAATTGTGGACCCTCCTGTCACAATGTTCACTTTATAATTGAATCTTCATTTCAGTGTTTTTGCTGAGGTGCTCA
Organism: Megalops cyprinoides; assembly: GCF_013368585.1. Classification (NCBI taxonomy): domain Eukaryota; kingdom Metazoa; phylum Chordata; class Actinopteri; order Elopiformes; family Megalopidae; genus Megalops; species Megalops cyprinoides. The sequence goes on from NC_050584.1 coordinate 14,064,168, forward strand.
TAAAAGTAGAAAACAATTAAATTATGAAACATTGCTGCATTTAATATCCCTGCATAGAATTTCTTCATGCAAAAACAGAAGTCACACCAGCAAAAAGACGAGAGGGGGTTTAGCTGGAGGCAATACATTTGTATTTTAAATCTATCAGAAAAGGCTTGGTTATGAAATAGCAATCTATTGGTTTTACTTGGATGTTTCCTAGTTTCAAAAACCTGGCATGAATTTTACTGGCAGTTTGATGGATATAACAGGATGGATGGATTTTCATGGCCATAACCAGGGTTTGAAAAGTAGTGGGGTCGGGGGGGGTTTGTCAATATTGTTATCCCGGGGGGGGCAAATGTATGTAACCTGTGCTGGTTATTGCCAAGAGTATCAAGCATAGCCAGGCACTTTGGCAATAAATAATACTGTATACAGTTGTTGGACGTGAATGTTCTGGAATGTTGATTGGGAGGTTTAGATCACACACTTCGTGTAAGATGTAGATGCGTTCCCAAAACTGATGCAAGTAAATGACATTAGTCATTGAGTCATCAAGTGTTGCATACACACACATTAACATGCTGACAAAAATGATGAGCACAGCACTTCCAGAGCAAACAACATGGCTAATGTTGATTGCTGGTTGGTCAATCAGCGTTCCAACCATGGCAATATTCATGAAAGCTATGCTGAGGAGTGTTGATGTGATTTCCTTATCTTGTAAATTGCACCAGTATGCATACAATCTTGTCTGATTTGATACACAGTTACACTTCAGTGGCAGAGAAAAAGAGGGAAACAGGCACCTTGGAGTGAATTCATTTTCTTAGAGGGAGAACATGGAATGGGGAAATGAAAGAACAGAAGGTTTCATACAAGAAAAGAGCATTGCAGCTTGCATGACAGTGCAACTACTTGCATTATCTCTTGTATGTTCTTTCTCATCTTCCTGCAAATTTGTCTGCCTTCTGTTTCCAGCCCAAGAAGGGAGTTATGAGGAAAGAGGCATGGAGATGGAGCCAATGCTAGTGAATTTCCTGGATGCAACATTGCTGAAGACCATAGCCTCCACAGTGATCACGGGCTCATGGCTCAAGCACTGGCAAAATATCAAGTATCTTACGGTCAAATACCTAACCTAGTAGTTAAAAGAAGTCATTTAGTTGGTCATTTAGGTATGTGGCCTACAAGCCAAGCTGTCAGTCTGTTTGCTTTGTTTTTATTGTCTGTCTTTTTCAAAATGATGAATTTTAAGCACTAGGTTGAACAGATAAGATGGATACTTAAATACCAATTGAGACTCAAGCATATGAATTCATTAGGGAAAACAGTAACATTTGGACTAGTTTTGATTGATGCTTTGTGTCATGAATGAAATGAAAATATAAACTCAGATGGAAAAATAATACATTTTAAACCTCACGTTTTTGAAAAAAGGGTCTCTGAATACTCATCTATGTAAATCCATTTGCACGGACACACTTAAGGCCATGGTATATCATGAATATTGGCACAGCTTGGGGGATGAAGAACAACAGTAGATGGGCTCTGGTGCCCTGTTGCTTTATTATTCAGTAAAGACTTTTGGCTCCTGCTTGCTGATCTTTGTTGTCTGACATTTTGAGATTCTGTGAGCACGCACTAAAGCAATATGTCACATGCTGACCGGAGTACAAGAAGGAGCATGCCTTCTTTAAATACCATACAGAGGCACTTGATTTGTTTCACGCCAAAAAAATGTCTCACACAGTTTTCAGGAAATAATATTGCGGTTGTTACCCAGTGAACACCTTGAAATATATGCATCATATAAATAAATACATGATGCATATATTTCTGTGTGCATTTCATATTTATACTTCATGAGTGAGCCACATTGTTGCAATTTAATGGTGGTTTATGTGCTCAAATTTCAGATTAGTTTTCCTCTTTCTAACTTTCGTACTCTAGGGGAATTAATTGGATATGTCTGAGGAAATGACATGGACTCATCTTTATTGCACAGTCAGTATCATGCCATGTCAGCTGCCTGCATCTCATCAACATTCTAATTTGAGCTGAAAGAGATAATTACAACCTGGAATTTTAAAGTCACAGTTTCTACCTTCTCTATTGTAGTGGCAACAAGGTAAAGAACTACGAGAGATATATCTAATAGCTTTCATTAAGCGTACCATTGACGGCTTGAATATTTTATTTCATAACATATAACATTTCTAATAAAACAAACAAAACATTATTATATTATCAATATTATTTTATATTATTATTATTAGAGGTCCTAGAAGCAGTAGTAAAAGTAGCAGTAAGATCAATTCAAAGATATCCACCTCCTCAATATCTCCATAAAAAAGAATAATTCATGCCACAGGGCACAATAAATACCTTATTAGTGATGATCAAAACAGTTTACACAAAGATTTTGAGACTTTAAGCATTGATGTTTATCAACTGAAAGATCTTCATTTTACTATATTAGGACTGTTTATAACCTATGTTTATTTTCTAATCACCTTTACTATTTGTGCTGTTTGTTGAATGTTCGCTATGATAGCTAACATTCAGCTAGCTAATGTTGCTGACAATGTGGTTCCCTACGTATACATGCCATGCTGGTATTTTAACTAGAATTTTTTTCATTTCCCTAGAGAAAGTCTAGATGGTAATTCCTTTAAAACTATTCCCAGCATTCTCTAGGAAGATATGGGGCAGACTGTATTCACTACCAGCGCTTTGATTCTGCCATGTGAGGGTAAACTGCAGAGATTAGGCAGTATGTTTTTGCAATAAAATATTTTAGCAAAACAACAAAAACAAAAGGATAATCTAGACATTTTTTTGGTAACCTCCAGCACCACTGTTAGTTAACTCAAACACCAAGGGGAAAGCACAATGGACAGATACATGCACACAATGTTATCATAATGAACCTGTTCATTAATCCTGATTAATTTTAGTGACGCTTACTATATATGCATGCAAAGAGAAACAGACATAATTTTAGTGACGCTTACTATATGCATGCAAAGAGAAATAGACACAAAAATACACATAACCTACTGTACCTGAAAATGCACAGAAAAAATTCTAGATGCAGGTCATAGATGGTTTGAACGGAGAACAAGAAGAAATAACAAGCACAGCAGGTAGCTTGACTCATTTCCCTCCATTAACAATTGCTAAATATCCATTCATATTAATCTATATGTTTCACCAACGGCACTTCAGAATGCAACTGAAACACCTGCTGACAGATTACACATTATTTTTACTGATGCATGAGAAATTGAAAGTGTTATATCAGTGGAACTGTAAATGATTCCCACCCTTGTGGATTTGACCTATATTATGGTTTTCTGAAAAATAAATCAGGTTATCCATTTATACAGTATAATTGTAATGTTTGATAATGTAAACTGTGTATATCAAGGTACTAAGCAAAAAAGCTGTCAATACTATTACAAAATGCACCTCACGTTTAAACACATTGGTGTTTGAACATTCTATGATTAGATTTCAAAAAGACCGGCATTCAGTTCAGTTCAGTCTGTAAGGTAGTTAGCAAGATTCTTCATAAAATGTGACTCAGATAAACTCTTGCGAATTTATGTTAAACAATATGGTATGCACTGTATATATGTCATTCATGAATTGTTAATAACTCATTAAGAGAACCGACACACCCTCTCTAGTTTCCTCAATGTACACCTTATAAAACCCTACATCATGGTTTATATTCTGTATGCACTGGATTGATAAAATGTTATTCATACACATATCACTTTATAGTGATTCAGTGAATATTAACAAGAATGGGGGATGGGATATTTATTATAGATGTTTATTAAATGTACATGTATATATACATGTAAATATACAGGGAATATGTCAGAAATATATGTATAATTGGACTATACCAATGCAACTGCACAGGGACATTCAGCTTAACTTTGACTCATTTTCCATCATTACACCAGACCAGAGGCAATTAAAAATAAATCATACTCTGCGGAGTGGATCTAATAAGCAGCCTTTTAATTTCAGGAAACCTTGGTTTGATTTATTATGCCTGCCTATAAGAAGAAGTATTCACTGGATGGTCCATAAGACTGTACCATCCTGGTAATTAGGGCCTGCCAACCTGTCCCAAATACAAATGAGCAGGTCGTCAACTTTTATTAGCTGGGGAGCTTAAGAATTCATTTGAATCAGATCGATGAATTTAGCATATTAACCTGTTCATTGTGCTAAAGAAATGCTGATATTAATCTGATGATGATGATAGTCACAGCTGAGAAAGAGAGAGTGATTATATCTGTTTTCTGTTCATCTCATAATTTTTTGATGGTTATTATACAGTATGATTGCAGTCTAATGGCAGATATTGTCGAAAAAAATATTAAGGATTTTGGATTGTATTTATATTTGAAATACATTTTTGTGTTTGTATTTATGCCACCTGAAACCTTAAAAAAACACTCAACACAGTCTCTACAAACTATTACAGACATCATAAAAGCATTTTCTGATGATTGCTAAGATTTCACTGATAATGTTAATAATTTAGTGATAGCATCAGCTGCCTTTTACCTGGAGTTTTAAAACTAAATGGAATCAGTCCCCTACGAAATACTATGAAACAAACAAACAAAAAAGCGTTACCTATCTTGTCTGGCTTGTAACACTAATTAATTTTGTCTCCAGTATGAAAAACAATACTTAATTTAGTTTATAAATTCAGAGGATGATATAAAGGAAACTCGGTTACTCGTCCTGTACATTATTTTCTCCACAAGGCTGCCGATATTTCTAGCCATGTGAAGTGAGCCCAAATCAAGCAATAACTCATACCATAAACAAATGCTATTCTAAAACAATTCTGAGAGTGATGACGATGAGCCTGGTACCCTGGTCACAAGATACTAAGGGGTGACCCTGTAATATAGCATGTGGACTCGAGTGATGCTGTGAAAGAACTGAGCAAAGAGGGAGATCTTAAACCCACAGCAGCTTGTTGGGCACAAAACCGGCCTAACCTAGATGGATTATATCGGCTGTCTTACTCTTCACTCAACCAGCTACTCTGTAAGAAACAGGTAGCCTGTTGAGTGGAGCTTGTGTTTTCCATGCAGTTGAAAGGTTATCTGATCTTCGAGAAAATTTACAGGAATTCATAAATTCATGTTCAATACCCAATTGTAGCTAGCTAGCTTGGTAACAGTTACAGTGGCAATATTTTTAGCTAACATGACAGCTATCTTAAACAGTTGTCTGTAAGCACAATAATGATCCATGTAAAACATCAAGCAGTCCATTATGTACTTATTTGCCTTCTCCATTGTCTATCCATGTCCCTTCAGAAGACTATTGCAAAATGTGTATGCAAAATGATTTGTGGCACAACAGGTTTAAAGTGAAATTAATGTGATTTGCATCTCTGATACCAGATTATCAGGGAATCCCCCTGGACAGCCATCACCCCCAAGACTTGTCTGTAATTGCTAAATGCAAGCAAAAGTGCCAAAAGTGTGTCTTTGACTCACCATCTGACAATTACTCACTCCCTATTACCTCTGATATCATTCCCATTCACTTTCATTCTGCATGACAAACCATTGCATTGTGTATTGAATATACAATAGTTTGCATTTGTCAGAAAACATAATTTGTTAGGAGGAATTTCCAGTGTATTTTAAAACTCTAAGAATCAAACCACATTCAAACCCAATTTCATCCATCCTATGATAAAGTAAATAATCATGTATAAGCACTGTCCTTAAAACAAAGGATAGGTTTTTAGAATGGATTTCTTTCATTACTCTAAATGTTACAACACTTTTGAACAATGCAACTGTTTATCCTGCAGAAAGACAAAAATGGAGTGACTGTGACAAGTATCACAAGTATCAGGGCACATATCCACAGAATATAGGAGAAAATGGACAAGGAATATGAAAGTCAGAACAATAAATATTTTAACCATCTTCAGTAGCCACAATCTACAGATTAGAGGGGAACACAGGGGTACACACTGGACTTGTTTTTATTACCTTCTTTTACACTGAGATGTGTTCCTCTTGGCTTGGACATATAAACACTGGCTGACTGGGATCATTATTAACACAATGCAATGTCTGTTTGTGCTGTCTTGAACTATAACAACTGATTGAAAAGTTACACATAACCAGTTGGCAACACACAGAGACTGATGTAGGGGATTTCCTTTTGATGCATCGCGAACATCTGAAATAAAATGTGACTGCAGTGACAGGCAGTTGTTCGCTTAAAAGCAGTAGAATTTGCTGTTTTTGAATGATGTAATTTGCAGATGATGTGCAAATGTGTTATTTTATGGCAAAAGTAGAGTGCAGATTCATTTTATCCGTTTCTGATTCTGAATGTGATGGTGGTTTAATCTGCTGAATGCTATTTTTTTCTGGTGAATTTATTCTGAATTAGAAGTTCCTCTCACTTACTGTATTACAACTGTATTACAGCTATGCGATGCTGACACTAACTCAAAGTTGAGAAAGATTATGTGAAAGACTATGAGAAAGATTAGTACTATAGTTATACTGGCACTGAAAATTTGTTGGAACCAATAAGCCAGCCAAAATGATTCTGTACATCAAAGTAGATAACTCTCTGAAATAGCAGTTTTAGCTATAACAAGCAATTAACCATGTTAAACAATCGCTGAAGAATAGTCAAAAGTGGACAGTTTAAGCTTAAGCTTAAACCTGTAATACATACTTTTTGCTGGACATCTTAGCCTAGTACCACAGCTATCTCTCTTGTCTGGCTGATGCTGATGATGAAATTGCTAATTTGATGTACAAAAAGTTTATCTTATAAATATTCAGACTGACATTGTAGGTCTACAGTAAGTGGCTTTTTATCCATATCTTGTCATAGTGTAAACATTAAATAATTAATGATGAATACAACTTACAAAAAGTTATGTTCAAAGAAAAAGACCTGTTGTGTTATGCTGATTTTTATTTTTATTTATTTATTTTTTGAGTGTCACAGACAACCTATCATGGTAGGTAAACTGAACGTTCCAATGAAACACTGTATTATGTACACCCGCGGCAGGCAACCACCCAAACATTTAACTGTAGAATTGGATTAATAATGAATGCAAATCAATGCAATAGCCTGGTGACCATGTGCTCAAGGTGCTTCTGCATTCAGATTCAGATTTGTCCCAGGACGGTTGCCCACCCTTGGCATAGGCATCACGTTCCAAAAAAAAAAAAAAACAACACCGACTTGAAAAGAAGGAAGTATTGCCATAAGTCACATGACCATCTGGGGCTCAGTGCCTCCAGGTCTCACTAACAAGCACAAACTACCCACGCTTAGCAGAAAACAAAATGTTCTCTCTGCAGGACGTAAATGCACACGCACAGAGGTATCCCATGGGATGGTGTCTCAGTGCCACTTGTTTTGAGGGCACTGCTGCAACACCATTCCCAGAATACCCCAACACTCTGCCACAGTTCCCCAAACAATAAGCTTTAAGGGTACATGTACCCGGATGTCATCAGATCTGGGTGCTTTCCAAAAATCAATTTGTCCTGCAGAAGAAAAGGCCCAACATCTCTGGAGGATTTCCAGTCGGAGTCTAAGCCAGCACAGCATCATGCTGTTACGCTGCCATGTCTGCATGTTACTCGAGTGGAAACTGACAGACAAAATGTTTATCATTAACTTAATCACCATCCTGATTAACAATGATTTCATTGTCCACTTAACCCCAGGGGCCACTACAATCAGCATTACAGATCCACAAGCAGATTAATAATTCTTAACTAAATAAAGCAGAAACATTTTCATCGTTTTTTTATATACCGTGCTGTGATTATGTGCTATTTTTTCAGGTCAGGACAATGACATTTGTAGAATATATTAACATATGAAGCACACTGTGAGAAATTATGTGTAGCTTTGAGGTTAAGTGTAATTTTTATCATCAAAATATTACTACCATTAAAATCTGAGATACATTTATCTTACCATGCACAGCTATTGACATTCTCAGCAGAATTGCTTTTTAATGGTGAAGACCAAAATGCATGGGGGGTTTGGTTTCTGCTCATTAGAGTCTTTCTCATTTTAAATAAGCAAAAAAAAAAAAAACAATGTTTACCTGGCAGTGGACTGAGAGTTTATTTCAACCTATACAATTTTTCTACATGTGTATTCACACCTCTCTGATCCATGGTGTATGTCCTGCAAGACAATTTGTTTAATGGTCCATTTAGCCTGAAGCAAACACCATTTAAAATCTTTAAATTGTTTTTGCAGTAAATACACAAGATTGATTGACTGCTCAATTCTTTCTCAAGCTGCAGGCTATTTCCACCGAAAACACAATTCAGAGTGGTAATTATTTTCCCCAGATTGGTACTTTTTCCCTTTATAAATAGAAGAATATGCATATTTGTTTATGTTTATTTTTTATTTTTTTTACCATTGGCAGGACAGGGATTCAAGATTCAAAATAATGAACATGCAAGATGACCTGTGAAGGTAGTCTGCAAAAAATGTATTCCTAAATGAATCTTTTTAAAAGCAAAGTACACATGCTCAAGGCTTTCAAATTTAGCTGGCCCATCTGCTGAAAGAAGGCTTCAGCTTTGATTACACCACATTGTAAAGCTGACTCAAGTGAATACAGTATTTAAGAGAACAGGAGCCTGTCTGACAAACACACTCTGGCAGAACTAAAGTAATTTAAAAAGAATATCAACTGTTCGCTGCTCTGCATTTGAATGGCACCATGTACTGTCTGTGACAAGTGAATAACCACTGGGCAGTAATGGCTATATGTAAATATTTTCAATGGAAAAAAAAAATGTTCAGACAGAAACTTCTTGGTTTGTAAGACTTTCTTTTTTTGCAGACTTATTATTGTTTCTGTTGAGCAGAGCTGTTTAGGAAAAAAACACTACCTCTATGAATCTCCTTCTTTGAATATGGCCACTGCATTGGACAACAGTGTTCTAAAATTCTTTTTGATTTTTTAAAAAAACTCTGACAGGTATTAACCAATGCACACCAAGTGTTTTTCATAATGACAAATATGCACTAATAGAATTGACATAGTAGGGGCACAGTGCTACTTGAACTAGAATGAATTTGAGCTACAATGAAAATTATCTAACTTAATGAATGGCCAAGCAGAATCCACAAACCTAAGTGTCTTGCTCAGATTAATCATATTAAGCCAATCTATATGAAAAAGGCTATGGGTATGGGTTACTGGGGGCACAAATAACCTGCAATTCAGGACAGTAGCTTCCAGCAGCAACAAGGAGGTAGACAATTTGCAAACAATTGCTTTTTTGAGTTGGCCTCATAAATATGAGTGATTTCATATCAATGTATCATTTCCTCTACCAGTACAGAAGTAAGCTATTCATACTCATTTATCAATATATGCATTTCTTTTTTACATTTTCTGAACAATTTTGTGTTTGTATCTACATTTATTTGTCAGTGATGAAATGAAACATTAGGGGGAAATGGAGACACATCTCATGTCATTATCAATGTTCATTTTGGATTAGAGTTTGCAGAGTAGTACATTTAAGTTCTGCACATTGTTCGCCTGGGATGTTAAAGAAATATAACATAGAACTTTAGCTTCAACCAAGTATTATTTTGGATGACATAATCACTTTACATGTGTAGAAAAAAAAATCCATATAAAAAACTCCTCAATACATCTGAGGGATCTTTTGTAACAGATTTCATACGCTTCAAAGTCAAGATCTCCACGAAACACTAGTTCCACATTCTCATTAAAAGGCTTAATCCATTCCTGTTTGGTCTTTGAAACAGACCTATTCAAAAAGAACGAAAACAAGGACAAAACATATTTCTGACTCATGAGCACTTCACAAACTTAACAATTGTATTTGAAAAATAATGTAATTAAAGTTGCATGTTGATGTCTATGAGAAAACTGCCTTCATAGCAGAGGTAAGACTCCCCTGGTGCCCTGACCCTTCCCTGAATAACAGGTGCTTCAAATTATTTATCTCCTGACAAGTTCTGCTGCGCTCCAGGACTCCTCAAGCCTCTGTACCCTGTGGTTATGGAAGAATAATGACAATTCATGATCCTGTCAACCTTTCACAGTTATTCATTTTATG